>NC_063193.1:9794767-10094767 GCF_017589495.1 Alosa alosa | reverse complement strand
GAGGGGGGTTAGGGTAGACAGGATCCTAGTTTCCTAGGTTCCTGGCTGGCTGGTGGGTGGGGGGCTGTCAGTGATGGGAGAGTGGGGTAGAGTGTTCAGCATCCTGATTGCTTGGTGGATGAAGCTACTTGCCAGTCTGGTGGTGCGGGAGCGGAGGCTCCTGTACCGCTTCCAGAGGGCAGGAGGCTGAACAGTTTGTGTGCAGGGTGGGTTGTATCCTTGACAATCATTAGTGCTTTGGCGGGTGAGGCGGTGGTGTAAATGTCCTGCAGGGAGGGGAGTGGTGCTCCAATGATCCTCTTAGCTGTGTTAACAGTGCGCTGGAGGGTCTTCCTGTTCTGATCTGTGCAGCTTCCGCCCCACACTGTGATGCTGCTGGAGACGATGCTCTCAATGGTCCCTCTGTAGAATGTAGTCATGACCGGAGGCGTGGCACTTGCCTTCTTCAATTTGCGCAAGAAGTAGAGGCGCTGCTGGGTGCAGAAGTAGAGGCGCTAATTTTTGCTAATAAATCTATTCTATTTTTGTAAATAATATTTCATTATTATTGTGCACTTAATCATATTATTTGACATTATTTGGTGCTATAAATTGATAGATCTTGTTAATTCTCTGTTGACGTGCCCAGGCAGTGGGATAAGCCACTGTCTTTTAATGTGCATTTAATGAGCATGTTGCTGAAGCTGATCTTCATTTGGGATGTGAGTGTTGTGAGTGTGGGGCTACAGGTGTGCTCATGTGTGGGGTAATCTGAGGTCCTGTGTCTGCTTCTGTTCCACAGGAGAAAAGTCCACTTCATTCCTTGATCGGCACACCTCCTGCTGAGAGGAAATACTACTACCAGGCCAACTCAATGTCAAGGTATTGCCAAAAATATGGCCGTTGTGTTCCCACTCCCAGCACATACAGCCACTTCCAGTTATAACAAACATTCCTACACAGCAAACTACAGCCTGCTATATACAATCCCTGCACAGATGGATGAGTGTCTCGTCAAACAGCACAGAGAGATAGAGAAATGATATTGGACAGAGGCCCAGCGGTAAGATCATTTAGGTGATGCAAGTGGAGGGGTAGTGAATGAATCAAAATGATTACATCAAAAGGTTCCCCAGATATGGAATGTTCCCTTTGAAGCTCTTTTTCATCTGGTAATTGTCCTACGTTGTGTTCATCAGACATCTGTAATCTTACCTTGAGGGATCAAAGGACAGAAAGAGACCAACGTGTACAGGAAGGCGTTGACTATTTCTGAGCCATCCCCAGAGTAGTGCTTGGACAGAAGGCCATAGTCTCTCACTCAAACTGCTTTGAACATTAATGTCCCTATTTCAGTCTGTTACAAGAAGTCTTCTGGAGAAAATCAGTGTTGAATTATTTTCAAAACCAACGAAAAGGTGGCTTATTAACAACTGTTATTTAAGGATCATACCTTCTGACATTACAAATACTTGGTTGCAGGTTGCTGCAGAATCGTATCATAAAACAGTTTCCATAATGTCATTTGGTAGAAAAATCTCCTTTTTCCTTACATACAAGATACTTATATTGAAATGACACATGCCTAGTTCCGTTGAATAAACTGTAAATGGATAGTACAGAGCTTTTAGACAGGGCTCTTTGCAGAAATGTGTCTTTTGTTTCTAACGTCTTATTTTGTTTCTCTGCTCCGCAGTCCTGAAAGACTTCCATTAAATGTGCCTCAAATTAGAATAGACATGGACCCTGATGACAACGGATACTTCTGGAAAAGCAGGGGCTCTGAGACGTCCCTTTAGCCCCTGCCCCCCTGCCCCCCTACCCCCATGCCATCATGGAGACACCCCTGTGTGTGACACTATGGATGACGACGGACTCTTTGAGAAAATCAGGGGCTCGGAGATGTCCCTTTAGCCCCACAACATCTACTCCTGCCGTTGTGTAGATACACCCATGCCGATCACCAGTGGACCAAACCTCGCTGACTACCTTTCAGTGAAAACAACAAATGAACTTGGAATGATACACTGATGGAATAATGATGTGTGTGTGTGTGCGTGTGTGTGTGTGTGTGTGTGTATGTGTGTGTGAGAGAGAGAAAACTTGTCTTTACATCTCAGATGTATGTAACTCCTAACTACTATGCAAATCCAGCTTGCTCATTTCTGCTGTTTTCTAGAGATGACCTTTCTGAGTCCCTATGATGCTCACAACACGGTCCAATTCTTCACCTTTTTATAATGTTTTTCATCATGACTTGTCAATCCAATATCTTCTTTTCAATTCCTCTCCCCTCATTTTTATATGAGGAACTACTGTAATTATGTCTTTTCCTATTGGAGGAAAAATAATATCTATACATATATAAATATACATATTGTAGCTCTACCTCTTATTTTAGGTGGCAGGCATTCTGTAAAGAAAATAATTAATTATAAATGTTTTCTTTTGATATTTACAAAAGCATGGGATGGTAATAATGTTAATATTCTATATGTATACTGTAGAGCACCTCTGGAACAGTGGAGGAGGTTTGACTGAGTAATGAACAAATTCCTGTGACAGAAATGGTAATGTGCTTTTAACAGATCAATTAATATTTTAAATGAAATGTATGGCATTGCTGCTGGTTTCATATCTCTTACCAATGCCTCACAAGTGGAATATATTGTAACAGGTGATTTGTCCCTTAACAAGGAAAGGTCCTGATGTTTCTATTTAAAGGATTTGGCTGTGGAGATTTGTCATTTAAATATGATACATTTTGCACAAAAGTGACATTTATTCCCATTTGTGTCTCTTGATTATTGCAAACATGCTGTAGGCCATATGCACACTTGACTTCTGTAGACGATAAAGTGAACAATGTCATGTTTACTCACAATACTAGAACTGCTTGTACTGCACAAACAATGATGTACCTAAGTGGCTTAAATGAACACAAACTGCAAGAACACCGAGTTGTTCCGTGGCATAACTCAAACGTCTCACAACATTGTGCATTAATAGAATGGGACAGCGACCCGTAGGAAAAAAAATAATAATGGTGTAGATTTTCAGGTTCTTGTTTTTTCAGGCTGTTAAGCACTTGCAAAAGACTCATGTTATCGTTTGAAAGAATATCCCTTTTTTTACAAAACGAAAACAAAATGAAAACATGTTTTTTAGTTTGACATCAGCCACAAGAGCAAGTTTTAAGTGAAGAACAAGGCACTGAGGAGAGGTGTGCATGTGTTAAGCCAGATGGCCTGAAGTTTTTGAGCCTTGAGTTTTATTTTGTCCTGTGCGTCCATCTTGGTCATTCAAATGTCTTTTTTCCCATGACTTCAATATTTTCTTGATCTTTTTTTCTGACGTTCAAAAATCAGTAGTTCTGTACAAATGTTGTTATAATAGCTGATGTATTTTTTTTTCAAAATCAACTTTTAACCTTGTAAGTATATGAATGAATTTTTAACTTATATTTGGGGTATATACTTGGGGATAGCTGATTTAATCAAGATATCTACAGCATTAATGCATGGAAGATAAATTCTAGCATATTTAACCATGACAGTATTAATTCTAGTGTGTTTAAAACATTTTAATCACATCTTGTGACTTTATAGAACAAACACACAGTGGTGATTATTCTAGAATTTATATTTTTCAAATGAAATGAATATTAAAAAATAAACAGAATTTATTCAATGTCTACTTCATTAGTCTCTCCAAATCATTGAGTGTGTTTGAATGTGTGTGCACTGACTCTCCCTCTCTTTCTCTCTCTCTCTCTGTGTTTGTTTGTGTGTGTGTGTGTGAGAGAGAGATAAAGATAAAGTACTATATCTGTGTGAAGGAGAGATCGAGTGTGTGTTTGTGGGGATGAGTGTGTGTGTGTGTGTGTGTGTGTTTGTGGGGATGAGTGTGTGGGTAGGTGGGTTGTGTTTATGCATACTGTGACACAGATGTCCATGGTATGCATAACACTGACCTAACAAATGGGTCTGGGAGTGACATGCTGTAGAACTCTGAATATGGAGCAGCAGATTTTCCAATGGCAGTACTTACTGTATTGATTTAACACATATCACATGTGATTTCTTTATTTGAATGCGTGTACTTGTATACACATAAGCATACCGTGCAAAGAGGAAGGGGCACACAGCTAGAAAGATTGTCTTTCATACTAACATAGTATGCTTTATGCATGCATGCATGTACTATACTGTTTTTACATTTAATAATGAAATGTGTAATTAAGTCATTACAGTGAGTATATTATTTGACTCATGCAACAACCATTCTCTGCATGCATGCAACTGACAGGATTTGATTGTTTTAATTTAGTCATTTGAAGTGCTAACTATAAATCAGGGTGTTGGCATTCACGATAGAGTCCGGCACTGTTTCATTTTCGACGCTGAACATTTTTTTTTTTTTAGGGTGATTTTCCAAAGGTCCACAACCATCCACGTTTTGTCTATTGTCTTAGTCTGTTGACAGGTGCTAACATAAAACATTTGAATATAATGTAACTGATGTGATACAGAGCTACAGTATGTGTTTAAGACTGTTGTGACATTAACATGAAAAAAGCTGGAAAGGGAAGAGGGTTTCCATATCAAAGCCAAACTAGAAAAGCATTTCCTGAAGGAAAAGCAAAAAAGCAAAAAATATGATGTAAAATATCATACAGAGTAAAAACAAATATTTCAGATATAGTTGCAATAGTGTTGCTAGGGTACATATGTTGGTTGTTATGCCAAATTAAGTGGTTGCTATGCTGGTTGCTTAGGTAATCCTGTTGGTTGCTATGGTGGTTGCTAGGTTGAAGTTGTGGTGGTTGTTAGGCTGTTGCTAGGGTACTTGAGGTGGTTCCTAGGCTGTTGCTAGGGTAGTAATGGTGGTTGCTATGCTGTTGCTAGGTTAAACACATTGGTTGTTATATTGGTTGCTAGGTTGTAACTGTGGAAGTGGTTGCTAGGCTGTTGCTAGGCTATTTGACGTGGTTGCTAGGCTGTTGCTATGGTACTTGAGGTGGTTGCTAGGCTGTTGCTAGGTTAGTTGTGGTGGTTGCTATGCTGGTTGCTAGGTTAAACTCCTTGGTTGCTATGTTGTTTGCTAGGTTGTAACTGTGGAAGTGGTTGCTATGCTGTTGCTAGGGTGTTTGACATGGTTACTATATAATATAATAATAATAATAATAAGTTTTATTTGTATAGCACCTTTCATACACAGAATGCAGCTCAAAGTGCTTTACATTTGAAGCATGTAACACAATAATAGTCAGTCAGTCATTATCAATCACTTTTCTTCATTGCTGGGGCCGTTTATGATTCACTCAGCAACATATCAAAAATATAGAAAATAAAATGTCATAAGACTGGCAGCCTTAACCCTTTACCCCCCACAAGCACGCCATATGGCAACTGTGGCAAGGAAAAACTCCCATATTCCAGGAAGAAACCTTGAGCAGAACCTGACTTAATAGGGGGAGCCCATCTGCTTCTGGCTGGCTGCGCCCTCCAATAGCAGCAGATGTAGAATAATCTGAAAAAGTAGTCTACATGATAAGATGAGTTAACTAAAAGCTTTCCTGTACAGGTATGTTTTCAGATCTTTTTTAAAAATATTTACTGAACTCGCCTGCTTGATGTACAGAGGCAGGGTGTTCCATAGTTTGGGGCATAATGGATAAAAGCAGCTTCTCCACTTTGTTTGTGGAGCACTTTGGGGTACGATTAAAAGATTAGAATTGGATGATCTAAGTTTCCTTTGTGGTTGATAAGATATTAAAAGCTCAGAGATATATGAAGGTGCTATGCCATTCAGAGCTTTGTAAGTAATTAACATAACCTTAAAATCAATTCTATAGGAAATAGGGAGCCAGTGCAGTTCAGCCAACACAGGGGTGATGTGTTCTCTTCTTAGTCTTAGTTAAAAGTCTAGCCGCAGAGTTCTGTGTGAGTGCCAATTTCTTTAGATGTTTTTGGGAAGACCAGTGAAAAGTGCATTGCAGTAGTCTAACCTGCTAGTGATAAAGGCGTGAATTAGTTTTTCTGCATCTTGTTGAGTTAAAAAGGGCCGCACTTTGGCAATGTTTCTCAGGTGGAAATAGGCTGCCTGAGTAACTTTACTGATATGGGGCTTAAAACTTAACTCTGCATCTAAGATGACACCGAGGCTTGTTACTTTTGGTTTGACCTGGTGCGCCAAGTTCCTCAGATTACTAAGAACAATATCTCGCTTTAGTTTTGGTCCAACCAAAAGTACCTCTGTTTTGTCATCATTTAGTTTCAAAAAATGTTTGCTCATCCACTGATTAATGGAGGTTAGGCATGCAGTGAGGGAGCAAAGGCCATCTGGGTTAGTTGGCTCCACAGAAATATACAATTGGGTATCATCTGCGTAGCTGTGGAAGTTTACATTATGCTGACTTATGATGTTTCCCAACGGAAGCATATATAGAGAAAATAGCAGGGGACCAAGGCAGCTCCCCTGGGCCACACCAAAAGGCAAGTCATGTTTTTCAGATACATGATCTCCTAGACTGATATAAAAATCTCTGCCAGTAATGTAGGTTTGAAACCAAATCCAGAAGAATAAGGATTGAGACATTGTTTGAGTCAGTAGCCAGTCTGAGATCATTGACTATTTTTACTAGAGCCGTTTCTGTGCTGTGATTTGATCTAAAACCTGATTGGAATTTTTCAAGGATACTGTTTTCGTTGAGGAAGGTATTTAACTGATTACAAACGACTTTTTCAAGTACTTTGCTCAGGAACGGTAGATTTGATATAGGCCTGTAGTTGCTCAAATTGGTATGGTCAAGATTTGACTCTTTAAGTAAAGGTTTCACAACAGCGGTTTTAAAAGCAGTTGGAAATATACCTGTTTCTAATGAGGTATTTATTACCTTGAGAATAAAGGGAGCTAAGCTATCATATACTTTTTTGAGGAATCTAGTAGGGATTGGATCCAAAACACATGTTGAGGAGCCGGTTTGAGTTATAATTTTACTAAGCTCAGATTGAGTAACAGTGCTAAAGAACCTTAATTTTGGGGGGCTGTTTTTGGGTGAACTATCAAACATATTACTTGTGTTACCAATAGCCTCCCTTATAGAATTGACTTTGTTTTTGAAGAAGTCTGCAAATTCTTCGCATCTTAGAGAGGATGCCTGACTGAGTGTATCAAAAGGTGTTTGGTGTACAAAAGGTGTACTAGGCTGTTGCTATGGTATTTGACATGGTTGCTAGGCTGTTGCTAGGGTATTTGAGGTGGTTGCTAGGCTGTTGCTCGGTTAGTTGTGGTGGTTGCTATGCTGGTTGCTAGGTTAAACTCATTGGTTACTATAATGGTTGCTAGGTTGTAACTGTGGAAGATGTTGATAGACTGTTGCTAGGGTATTTGACATGGTTGTTGGGCTGTTGCTAGGTTATTTGAGGTGGTTGCTAGGCTGTTGCTAGGTTAGTTGTGGTGGTTGCTATGCTGGTTGCTAGGTTAAACTCATTGTAACTGTGGAAGTGGTTGCTTGGTTGCTAGGCTGTTGCTAGGGTACTTGAGGTGGTTGCTATAGAGCATCACAGTCCCACCCACAGGAGTTTCCGGAAGTAAGAATTCAATGCAATTTCTCCATTGACAATTCGGGTATAAGCCATAAAAACTTAACTGCACATGGTAGACTCAAAACCAGCTACGGCTGTACTAAGCGATTGTTTATGCTCATATAGACGCCAAAAGTTGGGGCACTAACCTCGTTTTGAGATAAATGTCTTTTATTCGCGATGTCTTGGATAAGTACTTCATTACCCACAATCCTGAACAATCCCACAATCCCACAGTGATGCCCTTTGATTGGTGGAAAGGCCGTTAAGGTCATATCAAAGCCCGTCTACGGAGAGCCTTGCCACTCCGTATTAAGTCCTATTGTACCGAATTTTGGATGCAGTTCCACCAGAGTTCCACTGGGGGCGATCGCCATGAGTGCAGAATGAATGGGAGTCAATGGAGCTAGACGGCTAAATTTGTCTCTTTCACCTGATTGTCGTTGACAAATCTCAGATTTGATTGTAGTTTGTATAACTTCAGCATGGGTTATAGGTCAAAAGTTGAATGAACGAGTACTTATGTCCTTTTGATTTCTTACAGGTTGGGTCGTTGTTGCACTTAACACGCTAGCATTGTGCTAATGAATGACGTCATTGACACATTTGAAAGGCTTTTTAGAACAATTAAGTGACTTTAAAAAATATAATACTCAACCAAGTGTATTTTCTTTGCCTCCCCTTTCGAATACAATACTCAAATTACTTGAAAAAAAATTATATCCCGAGAAAAGTGGATTTTGAGGGGTACAGCTCCATAGACTTCCATGCATTCTGCACTCGTGGACGAGCACCCTCATGTGGAACCACAGAAGGAACTGCAACCAGTTCAGAAACCGGAAGTTTTCCGAGAGTGGCAGTTCTCCCCTTATTAGACATTCTCTGGTCATAGTTTGAAACTTTATCAGCGAAAATTATTGACAAAGATGGCGGAGTCTTTTACTGCCTATGGCGAAAATCTTAATGTGAATAAAAACTAGGGATGGGCAAAGCGAGGCCTCATGAAACACTGAAACGTTCGAAGCAATTGTGCCGAATTGTTCCGAAGCTTTGAAACAATTCCGACACCTCAGAGCTGCTTAGGGTGAAACAATTCTGTCAAATGTTTCGTATTGGAGATGTAGTCTTTGAAGTTCGTGGCTCGCTGTGTTACCTGTGTTCAGTCTTTGTCAAAAGCTAAGCAGTCATGCCCTTGGTCAATTACTGGGTGGGAGACCACATGAAGTCACAATAAAGAGAATCTTATTGCTGCCACTAGAGTTCTCTAAATCACTTTCTTCTTATAAAAACTCTCGATTTTTGACCATTCTGAGTTTAGTTGAAACTGTGTGGTTAATGATGAATCAATAATAATAATAATAATAACTTCAATTTATATAGCGCCTTTCAAGATACCCAAGGTCGCTTTACAAGAGTGGGAGTAGGGCGGCAGGGGCAGGGTAGGGGTTTAGGGAGGGTAGGCAAGAGAGAAGAGGTGTGTTTTGAGGTGCTTTTGGAACTGTGTCAGAGAAGTGGCGGAACGGATAGGAGGGGGCAGGGTGTTCCAAAGGGTAGGGGCAATTGCACAGATAGCCCTGCCACCAAAGGTCTTGAGTCTGGTGCGGGGAGTGGAGAGTAAGTCCTTGCTGGTGGAGCGCAGGGACCGTGACTGGGTGTACGAGTGGAGGAGGTCAGTGATGTACTTGGGTGCCAGTAAGTGAAGTGATTTGTAGGTGAGGAGGAGTATTTTGTAGCTGATGCGTTGTTTGATTGGCAGCCAGTGGAGTTTCTTAAGGGTGGGGGTGATGTGCTGCCAGGGCTTGGTGTGGGTTAACACCCTGGCAGCTGAGTTCTGGACATACTGCAATCTGTCTAGGGCTTTGTTGGGCAGCCCAGACAGGACACCATTGCAGTAGTCCAGACGGGAGGTGACAAATGCATGAATGACCGTTTCGGTGACTGAGTCGGTGAGTGACGGCCGGAGTCTTGAAATGTTACGGAGGTGAAAGAAGGCAGATTTGGTGATGCTCTGGATGAGAAACTGAATGAGAGTGTGGAGTCCATAATGACGCCCAGGTTCCGCAATTTGGGAGATGGGACAGCCGTCGATGACCAGGGTGAGGTCTCCAACCTTCCTGAGCAGTGGTGCTGGGGCCACCACCATGAGCTCTGTCTTGTTGGTGTTGAGTTTCAGAAGGTTGTTGGTCATCCAGGTTTTGATATCATGCAGACAGTTGTTGAGTTGTATTGGTGGGAGTTGTGAGGAGGGCTTGGTGCTGACATACAGTTGGGTGTCGTCTGCATAGCAGTGGAAACTGAGTCCATGGTTGCGGATGATCTGACCGAGGGGGAGCAAGTAGATGGTAAAGAGGAGGGGGCCAAGGACAGATCCCTGGGGGATGCCATGGTTAACTGTTGCAGTGGTGGAGTAGGAGCCTTGCAGAGTGATGTATTGTTTACGGTTGGAGAGGTAAGACTGGAACCAAGAGAGAGCAGTGTCGGTAAGGCCGATGAGCTCAGAGAGACGGGAGAGGAGGATGGAGTGGGAAATGGTATCGAAGGCAGCAGAGAGGTCGAGGAGGATGAGGATGGAAACAAGGCCGTTGTCTGCAGCAATCAGGAGGTCGTTTGTTATTTTGATGAGGGCAGTTTCGGTGCTATGATGGGGTCTGAAGCCCGATTGGAAAGGTTCAAAGAGCTCATGGTGGGACATGTGATGTTGTAGCTGGGCAGCCACTGCTCTTTCCAAGATCTTGCTCAGGAACGGAAGGTTGGAGATCGGACGGTAGTTGTTGGGGTCATCTGGGTCCAGGCCTGTCTTTTTGAGTGTTGGGGTCACGGCCGCCAACTTAAAGCTGGAGGGTACCACACCAGAGCCAAGTGAGGCGTTGATGATGTCAACCACCAGGGGGCAAATGGTGGGGAGACAGGCCTTCACAAGGGTCGTGGGTAGTGGATCCAGACTGCAGGACGAAGTCCCGGCTTTGGTCAAGAGGTCGAGGACTTGATCAGCATCCAACAGGGAGAAGGTGGAGAGGCGGCGCTGTGGTGGGCAGGCAGAAGGATGGTACATGTCCTGCCGAGGTAGTATGGCCGACGGGGAGGGTGTGGATGCCTGGAGCTGCTGGTGGATGATGGCCACTTTCTGGTGGAAAAAGTCCAGGAACCTGGAGCAGAGGTCAGCGGCATCAGAGGGTTGCGGAGCGTTGGGAGGGTCAAGAAGGCGGTTGATGGTGGAGAAAAGCATTTTCGGATGCTTTTGTTGGCTGTTTATAAGTGTGGAGTGTTTTTGCCTGGGTGAGAGCCTCTTTGTAGCACTTGATGTGGTCTCTGTAGGCTTCGAGGTGGACAGTGAGGCCGGATCTTTTGTGAAGCCTCTCAAGCCGGCGCCCCATGGACTTAAGCCTCTGCAGTCCTGGGGTAAACCAGGGAGCGGGGCGGGTGTAGGAGACCAGTTTGGTGGTGAGTGGAGCAACAGAGTCGAGGCTGAGGGCGAGGGCGCTGTTATAGTGTTCCACCAAGCCGTCGGCAGTGCGGTTAGAGGGGTGGATAGCGAGGTTGGCAGCTAGGGTGTTAGCCAGCGTAGGTATACACACACGCTTTGAGTTCCTGTATGTGATAGACCTTTTTGTAGGCTGCTTAGGGAGGGACACTGGGATAGAGAACAGGATGGCTTGGTGGTCGGAGACAGCCAGGTCCGTGCAGCAGAGATGGGAGGAAAACCTCTAAAGCAGCACTTGCAAAGCATTTGCAGAAACTTGCATCACTATCAGATAATCTTCCAGATGAATATAATACAGCAACAATCATTGATGGAATGTCTCTGGTCCAGAAGGTCAATAACAATGTCTTAACTTATGCAGACATTGCTGCTGCTATTCATAGCATGATCCGTAAAGAGGCAAAGCAGAGGCAGATCATTTTTTAGATTAAATTAGATTAGATTTAACTTTATTGTCATTGTGCAGAGAACAAGTACAGAGACAACGAAATGCAGTTTGCGTCTAACCAGAAGTGCAAAAAAGCAGAAAAGTGCAATGTGATATACACAGTATAGGCAGGTGGTGCATAGACAGGACAAGAAATATAGTGCAGTGTAGACAGTAGTATACAGTTGTTTTTCAGAAGGTGGTTTAGAGTAGCATAAATTAAATATAAATATGTGCAGTGTATTAGCAGTTACCTTATAAGAGCAGAATAAATATGGCTATGTACTGTAATATGAACAATGTATGAACAACATGTACATGTACAGTATGTGCAATGTAGTAGCGGTACCATAATAGTAGTAGTAAGAACAATATAGATATATGCAGTGTATTAACAGAATATATTACAGAAAAACAGAATAAATATGGATATTTAGTATGAACCATATAGACAGATATGTACAGTATGTACAACTATGTGCAGTGTGGTAACAGTACCATCAGGGGCGCCGGAACGAGTTTCAAAGTGCAGGGGCCAGATAAAACCACACCCCAAAAAAAAAAAAAAATCGCCTGTATTTTGTCTTTCTTGCGCAAACAAAATGTTTGCGTTCGTAATAGCCTGCGTAATTCTGCTTCATAAAGTTGAACAAACACATGCGGTAATTTTACAGATAAATAGAAACTCATCGGAGAAGGCTATTACCTTACTACTGAGCGGGAAACAGTGCACAACTAACTAGCTAATGACTAGTCTGATGTCAATCACACCACAAATTGATTCCAAAAAAATATCAGTGTGTTACAAGCTAGGACTGCCACTGTTTTCAGTGTGAAGAAGAGCATCTAAGGCTATTAATGACAGAAGGAACGCAACTCGCAAGCGCACTTCACTCAAAGCAGTTCAATGTTTTGCAAGTTGTGTGCATGTCACCATTCAACTTTTATGAAGGAGTGTGTGCGAGCTGGGCAGCAACGCTTCCATAAAGCAATTCGAACTTGCACAATTTTTAAAAGCACTAGGAAGTGCCGTGTTCATTAACTTTTGAAGGCAGATTAGCTATCTGTAAGAAATGCCTGGTAGGCCTACAGCGCAACTTGGTTTGGACTAGATTATGCTACCTAATGTTTCACAACTGTAATTAATTAAATAATAAATAAAAGGGGACGATATCTATAACGTCCATAGAAACATTCCAACAAAGTAGCCTAATGTAACTTGTTAATTCTCATAGAGTGTAAAGAAGTAATGCAATAGATTATTTTTTTTTTACAGTAGCGAGTAATGTGTATAGGCCTAATACATTACTTTTTTGAGTAACGACCCCAACACTGAGTAGCCAGCCACCTGCAAGCGCCAATGGCTACAGAAGCTAATAATTTCAGATAGGACCACACACGCATTTGGCAGGGGTTTAGCCACGCATGTAATTTCAAAAGTGGACAGACAAAGCCTATGCTATTTTAAGTTAAACAAAACATAGGGCCTACCGTATTTGAGTGCGGTTCATGACGCTGCTTATCAAAGTAGACGCAGCAGGTCTCTTTCAAAATGTCCTGTTACAATTGCAGCTGCTTCCGATTATGTTGAACATTAGAAAGTAGCTTACATGACGGCATTTTTGAGCTTCTGGTAGTAACTTGCTAATTAACTAAAGCAAGACTTGATATCACACAAGGCGCACAGAAGTGAATTAAATGAAATAGGTAACATGCTTTATTTGAACATTGCAATACCCACCCAACAAACCCAGAGAAGGCTTAGTAGATGTTTCGGATAGATGACAGCACCTTGTAACCGATTCATAGCCCAATTCTCAGTTGTGCAATAAAAGCAGTATCATCATAGCAGTATTATCATATCATTGATAATCGATCACATTTTACTATACGCTAATGACAACCACTGCCCCTCAGCTGGAGTTGCAGAGGAGTCTCCAAAGTACAGGGAGACAGAACGCGAATAACTTGAGTATGAATATCACACTTTTTGAAAAGGGGGAAAAAGATGAAGACAATGAGTAAAGGGCGAGGCTATGAGGAATTGTGTCTTGTTGCTGTAAAGGAGAACACGAGAATGACTGCAGCTGACCCACGTAGGCTCACAAGTAAGAAGCATAAATCACCCTTAAACTGCATTAAGATGTCCACACGAAATGCAGCCTCTTTTTTGTCAGCAGAAGTTCGCATCAGCAAATGTGGTTTTGGGAAACGGGGACACAGAAAATAAAAATAAATAGTTTACCCTGGTCTATTTGAACATTGCTGGTAATCTTAAGTGATACCATACAAACCTTGCGAAGGCTTGGTAAGCTACATGTTTCGGGTATATCACGGTTGCGCATGATATTAATTTAATCTCATGTCGCGCAATAGGCTAAATGTGGTTATCCAACAGATTCATAACTTCAATAATTGCTCACAATTAATATAGTCTAATGACAACGCCTCCCGATCCGAGGTGCTGCTGTTCGCGGGTTCGAGTCCGGGCGTGTGCATGGCTGAATCGCGCAGGTTCAACAATTTGAAGCCATCCCGAGGTGACAGCTGGAGCTGTAGAGTTGGAGTCTCCGATGCACAGGAGGACATTACGCTTAACTCAGGAACTTTACAATACAATCAATCATACCAGACCAGAATAAATGTTATTGGATTTGGCTACATTTCAGATCCATCCCTCCACACATGTTGCATTGATTGAGAATGAACGTCTCAAAGTGGAGCGCTGTCTGCTCCCTGGGGGTGTTGCCTGGGCGCTCTGCTGGTGTTTTGCTCATCGGTTTTGACCCATGGGCAGAAAGTTTAAGGTTTTTCAACAGTGACGCTGCACAAATAGCTTTAGGCTATATTAGATGCGGGCTACTACTGCTATAATGGTTCACACCTCTCTCCGCTTTTTTGCGCGGAGTTTTTTTTTTTTTTTCGTGGATGATTTTGTTTATTAAAAGATATTTTGAGCCAAAAGTGAGGGGGCCATTGGCCCCCTGGCCACTGTGCTTCCGGCGCCTATGAGTACCATTGTAGTGCAGAAACAGTAACATTACAATAGTATTAATAACTAGATGTACCGCATAGCGGTACAAAATATGACCTCCGCTCAGTCCTGTACATCCGTTCCGCGAAAATAAATCACACTTCAATTTGTCTCCATATTTTACTCCATCCCCCACTCTTGAAACTTTTGTGTATGCTTGTTTGGCATGCCTGAGTGTGTGTGTGCGGCTGCACAGAAAGTAGCCTACTGGTGCTGAAAAGGTGAATAGATTGTAGAATAGCCAAAGAAGATGTAGCATTGTTATAAAACCTTTAAAATCTCTAAACAATCAAAAGTAGGGTAGTTCATCACAGTTCATCCATTGCAACTGGATTGATGAAAGGTCACTTACACCTGTAGGCTACATTGTATTTGGGAAAAGCAAAAGGTATCAGCATAATGTTATTTATTTATTTATTTATTTATTTTTTATGTATTTATAAACAAAAACATCTCTGTCAGTTCCATGCCGTTTTCAACAGCTATCAAAAACAAAGGTTATTTTTGGATGGATGGATTTTTTGTGAATGTTTCTTCTTCTACATAAGATTTTAGTCATCTTTAGTTCATGTAATACTTTATTGTCAATGCACAAATTAAGTAACAGTAGTCTGAAACGTTATTGTTAATGCACAAATTAAGTAACAGTAGTCTGAAACGAAATGCTGTTTTACATCTAACCAGTGGTGCAAATAACTGACATGTCCAAATGGGCCTTGATGAAATGCGTCGCTAGACTGTTCATACACATTTTAACGGGCCAAAGTTGAAGAGCTTTTGTCCGTTATTGTTTGTGCAAATATAGGCTGATTCATGTTCCCTTGCATTGTGTAACTGAGGTCCATGGCTAGTCTGGCTTTCATCAGACCAAGCTCAATCTTTTAAGAAATCAAAAAATAAATAGCGGGCAGATCGGCTGGGTTCACCCAGCCTAGTCCATAGGCACCGATATTGTTTAATTTTCCGATTGAGATATACACGCTCTGGCTATTCTAAATGCAAAAATGCATCAGGGAGTTATGACAAAACGGTAACTAACAAACTAGATCCTAATAGAAAGCTGTTAGCTTCCCTAAGCTACAGGTAGGATTATAAGGTAGGCCTATTTACAACATAAATTGTCAATAGGCTATGCTGGCAACACAAATAAAATCTCATTTGGAAACCAATGGCTTACGCCTTACAGTATCAAGCGGACTTAAACTGCCATGAAAAGTTGTAATAACATTCACGCAGCTCCATGAGTCAAGGAAAGCGCGAATGAAGTAGCCACTTCTAAATGGGACCCACTACACAGTAGCTTAAGGTGTGTTGCTAAAGCAGCCATAATGAAATGAAGGTGTCATTGTTTGGATACTTCACACACACGTGCTTTTTAATTTCACAGACTACAACTACCAAGCTGGAATCAAAGCACATCGATTCCCCTCTCACACCCTGCACGCACTTAAAACAAAATAAACAGGCATCTCAGTCTCACGCATGTATAGGCAAACCTGTATCAGACCGGTGTAACGTTGGTAAATCTTCCATTGCACAGAATGATTTTGATAATAAATGACAGTCGAAAGATACAAACAGTGCTGCTATCAATTTGCTTGGTTATAACCGCATTTATAGTTTTCTACAAATGCAATCAATCAAATGGGCCTCCATCACTCAACCAACGCTAATGGTAACATTACCTAGGTCTTTATTGATATTACAAGATTAACGTACCTGCAGTAAAAACCAAGCATGTCTGATAAACATCCTCAGATTTATTTCGGCTTCAAGAAGAAATGGGAATTACACTTCATGTGAACATCGTCCTATCCTTATTAGATGTTCGCTGCGGTAAATTACAGTCCTTGTAGGAAGCGTCCATTGTTTTTTCCAACCCACTTTTAACTTCCAACAAAATTACGTCTCACTGCAAAGATGCGCCATCTAGTGGACAAAGCGACTACTTATCGCCAATACTGAAAAATGCAGCCATGATGATGATGATGAATATTTATTTTGGCTTTCTTTTAATCCTACTGAATTTGTAATTATGTATCGGCCGTTCTAATACCGATAATATGTGGGTGCCTGTGTGTGTGCATGTGTATATGTGTGCACCGCCATTTACAGGCCAATGAGTGTACAGTCACTAAATGTACACATAACCTAATTTTTAGACCCCCATGGATGAAATTCTACGAAACTTGGCATACCCCAGAGAATGCCAGGTCAATCATACACATACAATTTGGTGCAGTTCTGAACATCTTAACTGAAGATAGGGGCGATTAAAGCAGAATAATATTGTATTTTCATTTTTTACCGGGGGGGGGGATGCAAATCACAAATGAGTGATTATGAGCCAGGTTGATGTGGGCCCTTGAGACCAACATACCATAAAGATTCTTCATCCTCAGTGCCACGGTTCAGGTAGTTATTTAGGAAAAACTGTTTTTTTTTGGCGGTTCGGGGCCCAGCACGGGGGGCGGGTGTGGACCCGGGGGCCGAAATGAAAAATTTTCCGTAAAAGTCTAGTGGGGCTACATACCCACCAAATTTCATGTACCCGGTGGTTCGGTGTCCCGGTATCAATGACCAAAAAATTCAGGAAGTAGATGAGGGGAAAAATTCTTGAATTGTGTGCATGTGTGCGTGTACAAGTTTATGTTTATGTGTGTGGGTGTGTGTGTGTGTGTGTATGTGCGTGCTTGTGTGTTTGCCTGCGTATGTGTGTTTGTGCATGTGCATGCATGCGTACATATGTCTACTGTGTGAGTATGTTTCATACGTATGATTACTGTAAATGTATGTGTGTGCGTTTGTATCTGTTTCTGCACATGTGTGCACATGGAATGGGTTAACATGACCCCTGGAGGCAAACATACGGATTAAAAATTGTCATCCTAGGCCCTACAGTTCTCAAGATATTCACAGAGAACTGTGTCTGCCCTACCCTCCTTTCGGGGGGTCCAGTCCAGCGGGGGGGCTACAGATCAAAACGAAAAATGACGGTTCCATGCTATCCATGTGGGGGTACATGCCCACCAAGTTTTGTGTACCCCGGTCTTTCAGTGTCCCGGGAATCATTGACGGAAATTTGGGCTGCGCGGCGGTCATAATAAGTGTATGTGCAGGATGAAAAGCAGTAGAATATGGCTATGTACAGTATAGTGTGATTACAGTATGTACATTTGTAAATAAATAGATGGATAGGATAGATGGGTGGGATAGGGTAGTGCAGTTGTGGGGGGGGGGGGGGGGGCTAGGGGATGTCCGCCTCCTTGTTGTCCCTGTCAAGGTTGCCATGGTCGTGGACACCTCAACAGGCACAGGCAAGGAGGCATCAGGCGGGGGCGGGGCAGGGGGTGATGGGGGGGCTTAGTTTGTTGGATGTCACCGGGATGCAGAGCTAGAGTTCAGTTGGGTGACAGCCACAGGAAAGAAGCTTCCTCTGAACCTGCTGGTTCGGATACGGAAAGACCTGTAACGCCTCCCGGAGGTGAGTTAGGTGAACAGTCTGTGGTTGGGGTGAGAACAGTCTTTGATGATGCGCGCCATCGCTTGCCCTGGATGGCCTCGATGGAGGGGAGTGAGGAACCGGTGATGTGTTGGGCAGTTTTCACCACCCTTTTCCGTGCTTTCCGGTCGTGGGGCAGAGCAGTTGCCATACCAAACTGTGACACAGTTGGTTAGGATGCTCTCGATGTTGCAGCGGTAGACGTTCACCAGGATCTGAGGAGACAGATGGACCTCAGAAAGAAGAGACGCTGGTGAGCCTTTTTGATCAGGGTAGAGGTGTTGAGGGTCCAAGAGAGGTCCTCAGAGATGTGGACACCCAGAAACTTGAAGCTGGTGACATGCTCCACCTCAGTCCTGTTGATGAGAATGGGTGTGTGTGTGCTAGCTTTAGACTTCCTGAAGTACACAATGAGCTCTTTGGTCTTCTTGGTGTTGAGAGCCAGGTTGTTATCAGTGCACCACGATGTTAGGTGCTGGACCTCCTCCCTGTAGGCCGTCTTATTGTTTTTGCTGATGAGCCCAATCACCGTAGTGTCATCTGCAAACTTGACAATGGTGTTAGAGCCATGTACAGGTGTGCAGTCGTAGGTGAACAGGGAGTAGAGGAGGGCTCAGCACACATCCCTGTGGTACACTGGTGTTCGATGGTTGAGGAGGTGCGATTATCTAACCTAACAGACTGAGGTCTGTTGGTTAGGAAGTCCAGAATCCATAAGTTTGGTTTTTCTTTTATCACATACACATATATTGGTAGATGGACCACACCTCCTGCATGCCAGAGTCATTAAGCAGGAGAACAACCGATACCACCGCTGGATAAAGAAGGCGATTGAAATAGGAAAGCCGTCTTGGAGTGCCGTCCTGGGGGGCGGCTGACTGACAGCTGGAGGTGTGGTCCACCTGTCAAAAAACTGACAGGTGGATCACACCTCTGTAACAACATCAGCTGATAAAAACGCGTCACACTACTCCACCGTGTGACCTTCTGATGAAGACGGAAATATACGTTGAAACATGTCAAGGTAAAGAAAAAACATCTACCAATATATGTGTATGTGATAAAAGAAAAACCAAACTTATTTATCTCAAGTGTAGACACAATGAATGCAATACAAGTAGTCCAGAATCCAGTTACAGAGGGAGGTATTGATGCCCAGAGTTTGGTGATCAGTTTGGAGGGGATGATGGTGTTGAACGCTGAGCTGAAGTCAATGAACAGCATTCTTACTTAGGTGTTGCTATTGTCAAGGTGGGACAGGGCAGAGTGAAGAGCCATAGAGATGGCATCCTCTGTGCTCCTGTTCTGACGATGAATTCAATGAATAGATTAAAGATCCTTTGTACTTGTTTCAGCTACAATTTAAAAAAAACATTTGTACTGCAGACCTATGTATGTCATCATTTAACATTAATTTCAACTCACAATTGAAAGTAAGGAAGGTAGAATAGTAATGATCAATAAGGTCTGCATTCAGGTATTGCCATAACATGTTGCTCTGAAAACTCTCAATTAGCCTTTTTTTGCACATAAATCTTGAATTTTATCAACCAAAATGAAGAGCAAAATCACATAATGAGTCAAACATCAAACACCACATATGCATCAGTAATAATAAGATTTGGATTATTTTCTGGGCTCTTATTAGCCTGGGTGCCATTCCGAACTTAGTCCCACCCCACGGAAAGTTTGGTCTGGCATTGCTCCATTGTGGGGCAAGTATGCTCGCCCTAAATCAGGCAGACCAATCAAATCAGGCTTTATGATGATGGACAGGTGAGCAACAGCGCTTGGTCTATCACGTCATCTGAGCACGCTTAGATTAGGCTTATGTTTGAAACAAAAACGCTGTGGCTAGAAGGATACATGGCTTTTAAGACCCCATATGGAAAATTCATATTATTTAATGAGTTTGTATCACTGAAAACGATTATTTCTGAAAACTTTGGCCAAAGTTGAGATGTGCGAAAACTGGTGGTTTCACTTTCATCAAGGGAAAACAGCGCTGTTGCATTGCGACATGTTCCCTCGTTCGTTTGAAATCTCTGATTGACCACCTGTTCGAGGGATTTGCGACAGCCTTTCCCAGCTGTTTAACATGTTTGTAGCATATCACTGCTCAACATAATTATTTTAAAAACGGAGGGGATATAGGAGCAGAAGGATGGTTCGTGTGTTTTCTTCCTACACCTCACGGTAAGCTATTTTGTTGGTCTGATTGGTTAGGTCTATCCAATTGAGTGCAGAGGCATTCCCCCCCTGTATCGGTTGAAGCACGCCCCATAATTACGTCCCAATGGAGCAGTATCAGACTCATATTCTGACTAGAATTTGAGTATGACAACGTCAGGCTAGGCTCTTATGAGTGTTTTAACAAAAAAAGCCAATAGGCGGAATTTCCTTTTTTTTTCAAATCAGAGGTCAACTTTGAAGGTCTGTACAGCCACAAAGCTACAAGATCCAACTTGCTATCATACCATTTTATACTCCAGAGATATGTAGCTTTCAGAAAAATATAGTGAGAATTTGCCCCCCCAAGTGGTAGTGACGACCCCCTGTGGCTCATGGACTATCACCTTTGCAGCGCCAGTAGGCTACTTTGTGTGCGGCCCGCAAACACGCATTCCTAACAAGCATACACAAAAGTTTCAAGAGTGGGGGATGGAGTAGAAGATGGAGACAAATTAATTTATATGATTTATTTTTTCGCGGAATGGATGTACAGGACTGAGCGGCGGTCATATTTTGTACCGCTATGCGATACATCTAATTTATTTAATTTTGGCACAAAAAACATTCCATACCTGGTTTCTTGTCATAGATATATATACCATAGACTGTAGTCTATGATATATTCGCCTTCGGCTTCTCAGCATGCGTCAACACCGCCGCCATCTTGTAGCGGGGATCTGAAGCTCTAAGCTAGTTCTCCCGTATTGTCAGTGTTACCTATTTAGCGACGTTTGGCCATCCCCAGCGACAGAAAACCTTTTTAGCGATTAGCGACAAATTTGGGAACTTCTCAAAATGATGGCAAACTCGGTTTCGTTGTTGTTGAAACGTAAGAAAATCACTTTTCTCATGGCTTTGTCATTTGTGAATTAAACTACATCTCGTTTGCCAATAGCATTGGCCCATGATTAAAAAAGTAACGACTGGTGTATGAAGTAGCAGACCACGTTAAAGCACGGAAGTAAATGTAGACGGGTAGGCCTAAAATGTATCTTTATTATCATCAAAAGCTTAGTTTTCTCTAGACTCGACCATAAATACATATGTCAACTGTCAGTTGGAACAACCCAAAAAACTAGATAATTGCTTGAGATTTTGACGATTTATGGTGATTTTATTTTCGCTAGTGATCTTTGCTCAGATTGACGTTAATGCATTATAGAGGAGTGGGCCACCGCGGCAAGATGGCGTCTCGATTGACGCATTCGTTCCAATGAACAGCAGTCGACAAGGCGACAACTTTTAGTTGTCGCATAGTATATATATCTATGGCTTCTTGTAATATAGGCTAGCCTAAGCCTAGCTTGTGCCCTTTTCATGCATGCTAACGTGAAGAATATGAACATGCTATTTTGTAACAGTCGTTAGGTGAAAAAGTTTGTTTGTACAGCCTGTGAGCTGAGGGGTATTTCACAAAACCTAGATAAGGGATTAAGCTGGGGTTTTTTAGGTTATCCTGGATGAATTTAGCCTTGACTTGGTTTCACAAAAGAGATGGCACATAAGTTACCATGGGGATTTATTCTCTGCACCTAGCCTGGTCGGGACCAGGCTAACAATAAGCTTAGTTAATTCTAATGGTAATTATGTCGTCTTATTGGTTCAGCTAGCTGTCATTCACATCAGACCTCCGTGCTAATTTTTAAGGAGCTTTATTCCATTTATAAACTATTTGCTAAATGTATTTGCTCGAAAAACAAAACAGATTGTCTGCCTACTACCATATAGTTATTATTTTAATTGTGATAGCCTTATAATTATTAACATAGGCCTAGGTACTCTTTGTTTGCTTATTTTATTGATAGACGTTTGATGAATAGCCTAGCCTACTGTAGTTAATTGGAAGTGGAGGGGCAAGTTCTCGGAGGTATTTTCAACTATAATATTAAGGTATATCATACTATGTGCATCTTTGCAGTGGCAAGCGCTTTCTTAATGACGTTGCGTGCAGAGACAAGGAAGCACTCACACGTGGGTGCATACGTAAATTTGCATTCAGTTGGTCTACCACGCCTACTCCCGCTGTTTTACAGAAATAGCCATGATTCCCCATTCCAAAAAGGACAACTTTACTTCATTGTTAGTCTATATCAAAAGCGGTTGTTCACTTTGTGTGAATAACGCTATTTTCCGCGTCTTTTTTATTCCAACCGTGGGCACTTTGGAGCAGAAACGAGAACGCGCACATATCCTGAATTACTTACACCTGGCTTGACATAGTCGCTCCTACTCATCCTGGATTGGCATTAGTGAAACGAGTTGAGCTAGGATGACCAGACAACGCTATGTCAAACCTCGCTTTATCACTTATCTTGGATGTCTTAATTCTGCCTTTGTGAAATACCTCCCTGGTGGTCGATCGTCGTGACGGTACAGATCGAGGTTTTCAGAACATCGATGCAAAACCACTTGCTAACTATAAGTGAGTGTGGTCGAAATAATTGGAACACAGAACTAATGTTGCACTATACGGTGGTGGTGTTCCAACGATAAATTCCAACCATTTCTTCCTCCAGAGAGACAATCTTCTGGCCGCAAAATCTTCCTGTCTTCCTGTGGGCGGTCACAAGCCAAGGTGGGCGAGGCCATGAATTATTGTTTTCCCTGCAGCGTCACAGGGAAGGGCTCTTTCTGATTCGCTTGTTTTTCCGTGTATTTTTTTTCATTGGCTAATGCGGGCAATGGAGGATCATTTTCACGTGCAGCATGCAACTTGGAATGAGCTATAGTATTTCGAAAGGAGAGGAAAGTATTAAACGGTTTCTCGGTGAATGAGACCTTTTAATATAGTTGGAATGACTGATGGAATCAGTTAAATAGGTGGATAGTTTAAAAGGTTAAATTATTTGCTAGGTAGATGAGGTTTAATATAGTGGAATGACTGAACAGTTGAATGACTGAACAGTTAAATAGGTGGATAGTTTAAATGGTTAAATTATTTAATAAGGAATTATTGTAGCAAGGACTTTTATTTTGAAACAGTTGTGGACAGAGGAAACAGTTGAACAGAATGTGTAGTCTTCATAGAATGAGACTGTATGCTTAAAGCCTGAAACTGACAGTTGATGCAGGTGGCCTGGCCCAGAGCCATATAAAGGTAGAGTTGCAACAATGGGTGTTCAAAATTCGTTAAGGTTACGTGGTTCATGTAAACTTCATAAAGTTCCCGGAAGTGATTGACAATGGATTAGAATGCATTAAATAAGCTACTGTTTAATGAGAGACAGAGCCACAATTTTGGGTAATTGACAGACAATAAATGCATTGAAATACAATATTTATAACACAGTGTAATTATTGTGTAAACTGTGTAGTTATCCTACCATTACAACAATATTAAATTAAATTCCAGACCGTAGCCTGCTAAATATCGGAAGGTGACCTTTTTTTCTCCCTTTTAGCCTATGTGTGACTTAATATTAATTTCTGTACAAAACCAAGACGGGAGATTCTTTAGAAAACGCAATAGCACCCACCCCATAAGTGTAGCCTAGGCCTATCTAAATTATCGTTATAAAAAAATGACCTACGTGACTCAAGAGCTGTTAACAGTGTTTTTGAGATTGCGTGTAGCCTACAAAAGCGCATGGAGATTTTAATTTTGCAACGAGAAACTGTAACACAGCTAGTCTAAGTCTAACATTAACTTGTTTGAGTTTGCTCCCCAACGTTTTCTCTGGTAGTTCTTCACTGATCTGAGATAATGAGCGAACTACCTTAAGTAGCTAGCGTCTCGGGAGAATAAAAAAAAAGTTTTAAAGTTTTCTAACATCTCTCCAGTGTAATGGTGGGCATGTTAAGTTAACCGTAGCATTACCTACTATGGTTGCCACCTGTGTCTGACAAAAATCCTGGACATTTTGACCATCCAATCGACCTTTTTGTTTGGAAGCAACGGCGCCTTTCGCACATCTAACCCAAGATAAAAACTGTCATTCTAAGCGACAACTGTATAGCTAAAATTAGTAAGAAGGACAATTTCTAGTTATTTGTTTAGTTAATTGTTTTATTTAATAGCAGACCTTTATTATTTTGTTATATTTTTAACATTTTTTAGTTGTGGACACCTGGGGGCAGTATTGAGAAAAAAGGGGGAATACATAATTAGGTTCTGCTTTTTTGCTTATGTGGAATAAAAACAAATGTTCAGTCTGTAAGAATAACCTAATGTAGCAATGTAAGGTGTAGTGTCAAACAGCTTACCTGATCGCTTAGAGTGTGGTGTGTGCTTTGCTTGTGCTTGGCTGAGCCTGTGCCTCTGCTGCTTTCTGCTCTTGGCTAAACAAATACATAGGAGGACATGTAACTGATATACATTCAGTGTCCAGGATTTTTATTTTTATTTTCCTGGACAGACCATGAAAATCCTGGACAGGTGGCAACCCTATTACCTACACAGTAACCCCATGGTAATGCGATGCGAGTGATCATAATAACATATAAAATGTGATATAGTCCTTGATAAATAACCAGGCTATGAACTCATAAACAACAGCATTTTGTCACCGTTTGTCATTCACCGTGCTGTGAATACAGCATTAAGATGCTAGGCTAAAAAGCTTGAGATTCAGAGAACCTGCATGGTTGTGCTCATCCTGTCAGAAAATAGCAATTTGATCAGTGATCATGCATATCAGCGCAAGCTTGGTTTGAAACTGGTTTCTAGGGATGGGGTTTACACGATCCTTCACTGGGCTAGTGTCTGCTGTGTTAAAATTACCGTGCTGATGCGAACAGCTGCAGCTCCCTCAAATCTATATAGGTTCTCATGCATATTAGGCTAGCTTTTGCCAATGAAAATAAATGCAACATTAAAAAAAACAGTAGGCTACTGCTCCTAACTGAAGAAACGTTTACGTTACTGTAAGGAAATTATCATTGTATAACCATTTGTGTAAGCCAGGGGTCTCAAACTCAAATGAGCTGGGGGCCAATTCTACCAACGTCATCTGATTGGAGGGCCGGCTATTTCTGAAAATGCAATGTTCTTTTTTTCAAATACCACACAAAACTGCAAACAGAAAGTGCAAGTGTTTTTATCTAGTTTTAGACACCTGTGCTAAAAACCTTAGCTTATAAATAAAAATATTTTAACATTTTTAAACCTGGCAAACTATAAGAAAGCAACACCATTGAATTTTTATATCAAAATGTCAAAAGGCCATTGCTTGAAAGTGGTCAGAGATAAGGTCCTACTGTAAATGTAAAAATCTTTGAGTAAAACTAAATGTACCCATCTAATTTGCCACTGGATGAAGTTCGCATCATATTGCGGGTGACTTTGTAGTTTAGAGCCCTATTTCTACTAGCCCTGCTGTCTGTACCACATCCATTACGGACACTATCATCACGATTACCACTGCAACCTCCAAGCTATGTTGGGCAGAGGGTCGAAATAAGCATGGTAGGCTATGCTTAGTGGACACCGTCGCATAAGCTACACGCAGACGCACCTCCATTCAATAGACGATGGATCATAATCTGCAGAAGGATATTCTTCTTCAGATTTAGAATAGGTGAATAACAAATAGCCTACCTAAGATTTCATCACACGTAAACGTTTTTCAACATTTGGTGTAGGCCTATTTCTGCTTAATTTCTGTTTCAATTTATGCAACACTCTGGCCTGCATCGCTTACGCGTCATTACAAATGCACGTCTTTGTGTTTCTCGCGTGTAGCTTAATACAAGTATTTCCTGAAAACTTTGCGCAGCGATTTTGGGTTTGAATGAAGCTCTGGATGTCTAGCACATAGTGGAGCAGAGTAGGCCTACAAATGAGATGTGTCACCGTACTTGGAACTATCTTCTATTTTAATCAGTATCGTTGTTTGTCGCAATTAAAAATAGTCTGAAGGGCCGGATTATATTATTATTTTGACATACGTCGCGGGCCGGGTGTTTGAGACCCCTGGTGTAAGCAGAAATATTGTTGTGCTGAGTTCTAAGAACAGAGAGTTCAAGTTAAATGTTGTTGTGCTGAGTTCTAAGAACAGAGAGTACAAGTTAAGTGTGCACCCAGACAGACAGGAACTGCACCCTGTCTGTGTGTGTGGGTGGGTGAGATAAGAGTATGTCACAATGAAGTCGCTATGTCTTGCTTCCTATTTTCTGTGTGCATCTGTACAATAAAAGACACAGCTTTTGGGCTGCAGAGTCAGAGACAGATGGTGTGAGGAATTCTTCCTTACATTAGCAGGCTCTCCTCTTGGTACCAGAGTTTGTGGGCAAAGCCATACTACGTGTTGTGGTTCTTGTATCTATATGTTGGGGTTAAATTCCCTGACGGTTACCAACAATGTTAACAACAAACTCAGCTTCACTGCTGCAAACAAAGTTGGCTATATGCTTCGCCATATAACGAACTAGCTAGCCTTGTGATAACAAAATCTTTACCTTTTGTTTAGTCCACTGAAAGTTATCCACATATCAAACGATTAAATAGCCTACAGTTGCACTATATCCCACTTTTGCTGCCTTTAAGCCACTTAAATCCATAGCCTAGATGAGCATGGCCTACAACTTGACGTGATGGTGAAGTTAAATGCCCAAGAAACGTCACGTCATAAAAGTTGTAGGCCTACTAAACGCAAAAACTTAATGACAGCTTGTTCGTGGTGGTGTAGTGCTGCCTAATTGAAATGGGTTTGGCAAGGGGTATCTTATATTCGGCTATTACGTGTGGCACATTTATTGGGCTTTTAGCCTTTTTTAATTTATTTGATGAGGAACTGATAAAGACTGAGCAACAGAAAAGTCATAGTCGATACATAAATCATTTATTATTATAATTAGGCTATTAGCCTACTATTACTTTACTATTATTACTGTTATTATTATTATTCGGATGAGGCAAAGGAATGTAAATCGGAGTCTGAAATGTTGGCTACAAACAGTCTATACTGCTGTAACTGCACTGCTGCTATTATTAATTGTTATTACCCAGCTCTTAAGAGTGCTGCAGAAAGTTCCATTCACATGAATGGGCCTTCCCAACGTTCGGTCCTATGTTAAATATATATAAATCACTGGCAAAGTAGGCCTATATAATCACCGCTGTCAATGGCAATGGGTTGATTAACGTCTTTCATATCCCTCTGCAAGAATTCCGTTCGCGCAATGGAATTTCATTGAAAGGGTAGTAAGACGTTGCCACGCAACACCTGAAATTGTCAAGTTCTATCTGTGTGGCGAACTATTTATTTTGTCAGCGGAAGACACGAAACGGTAGCAAAATCATTTTTAAAGATTCATTGTGTTAGGTTTCTTTTCTCGTTTTGGCAAGTAGCCGTGTAATAAGCGGGATAATGTATTGTCCGCCGGTAATTATCAGAAAATAAGTCCCTTCAGGTCGAACATACATACATTATCCCTTACTTAACTTCCGGGAACTATTTGAGGCTTCCATTAGCTGCCATTGTTGGAAAAAAATGGAACATTAGCGTCAATGGAGTTGTCGCAACTCTACCTTTATATGGCTCTGGCCTGGCCAACTGGCATAAGATTCTAATTGCTGTGATGTCATAAAGGGCAATGTTAAGTCTATGGGGAAATTTTGAATAGTTTTTAATTAATAGTTTAAAAAGTATAAAAGTTACAAAGATGAAAAATACAAAGCCCCTATGTCACAAGTAAGACCTACATAACATAGTTTGAATGAAGTTTCTACGTTAAACGGTTGAAGCTGCATTAAACGCGTTTCATGCACTGTAATAAGAAGCCTAGGAAGAACAGTACAGTGCATTTTCATGCACTGTAATTAACTATTAAACTATTCATTTTACCACAGCCCCATCTAGTGGTCACTTGCACTTGACACAGACAGAAAGCCTATTTTCAATTTCACCTATTACATTTTTCTTTCACACATGTAAATATTCAGCACACATTTGCATTTTACATGTATCAACTTAGCTGACACATTTATCCAAAGTGACTTAAAAATGAAAACTAACGTTCAAGCTAAATTGCAAATGAGTGTAACTAATAAACACCCTCACCAGAGGAAGAGAGTGCAGAAGTTTAAATTGAATTAATATGACATTATTATTATTAAATTGAAGTATTAATCAAACCAAATAGTGGAGGAAGAAGTAAGTAGAAGGTAGCAGAAGAAATAAAGTGCATGGTAAGTGCATGTTAAGTGTTTTGGGTGAGTTAAATATGTCAGGAGAGGAGAAACTCTTGGAAGAGTTGGGTCTTCAGGTGCTTCTTGGGGATGCCGCTGCTTTGGGAGCACTTGGTAGTTCATTCCACCATCAGGGAACTACAGTACAAATGAGAATAGTCTAGATTGCCATGTGTGTAGGACCTGCAGTGCCAGATGATTTTCCCTGGAGGAACGCAGCGGCCAAGGGGTAAGTTGTCATCAGAAGTAAATAGGAGCAGAACCAGCAATCCTTTCGTAGGCGAGTATTAGTGAATTAATAAAAATAATAATAATAAAAATACATTTTATTTATAATGCACTTTTCATCATACAGTAGATCTCAAAGTGCTACAGGTTAAAAACAAAAAAGATCAGTTTAAGAAAAAAGAAAAGGTTTTAAAAAACATCTAAAGGGGACCAAAAGCTTTGCTAAAAAGAAATGTCTTAAGACCTTTTTTAAAACGGTCAGTGGATTGTGGTGCCCTCAAGTTGTCAGGGAGGGCATTCCACAGACGTGGGGCAGCAGCACAGAAAGCCCTATCTCCCATGGTCCTGAGTCTGGTTCTGGGTATGTGGAGGAGGTTTGAGTGAGTTGAGCGGAGGGAGCGTGTGGTGTTTTGTGGGTTGATCATTTCTTTGAGGTAGGGGGGGCATGTACATGGATGCATTGGTGAGTGAGGAGGGAAACCTTGTACTCAATCCTGGTGGAGACGGGAAACCAGTGGAGTGAGTGGAGAATGGGGGTAATGTCATGCTCATGGGTCATTCCGTGTGAAATCACCCAATTTCAGCGCAATTTGGCAGGTGACCCTCTCCGAAACAATCTGAAAAAAATCACAGGTGTTTGTAGACCAAATCCATGCATAGATCTTAAATAGTATATCTGTATCACTAATCGTTGCAAAACCACATGTGGTTCTCTTTTAATACAATGGAAGAGTAAGAGAGTCACTTGCTTGCTGTACATATCCAATCTAAACACACAGTTTATGGTTCATAGTTGAATTGGTCCAAATAATTATTGCAACATGAACAACAATCTACTCATACATAAATCTTATTTAGAGAAAATAAACTGATCAAGTAAATTATACACACATAAGACTGACTGGTCATCATACATGCAGCAAGAGGATTTAGCATAATTACCATCTTTGTAATGAGTTTTCTACACCAGCTTCAACCTATCAGTGCCTATGTGAGTACTTTAATAATTTCTAGCCAGCTGGTTAGGCAAAGTCTATATTCATCGTCATATGTATGGGATGCAGTCCTCTGTGATACATAGACAAAGAGCATCAAGATGGAGATCAGTGCTTTGTCTCCATGTGATCTGGGAAAGAAGGTGGAACATATTCAAGAAACAATGGGTTTCTAAAATTCAGTTCATCAAGGTATTTCACTTGATGAAGATGACCATGTGTGTTTCCATCACAAGTATACATCACAAGTTCATAACAAGGTTTGAGGACTCGTGGATCCAAGAGGCATTTGTAAAAAGATGATAAATCTTTAGTATTGATTTTTCTGCATCTGACAATGCACTGAATTTTAGAAACCCCTTTTTACTTGAACCATATGAACCATAAGCTGTGTGTTTAGATTGGATGTGTGCAGCAAACAAGTGACTCTTACTCTTCCATTGACTTCCATTGTATTAAAAGAGTGGTACTGCAGATAAAGAACAAATTCAGTGGATTTATAGACAATATTTGTAAAAAATCTTATCTCAATGAAGAAACTCAGCAACAAGCCCAAATTTTGGGCAGATGATCCTCACATACAGAATGATATATGGTAAAATTTTAAAAAATCTTGTTAACTGTCCACGTGGTGAAATGAGAAGATGAAAACGGGCTTTTTGAAAATCAAGCCCAATTTAATAAAAATGCTTTGACAATATGATAATGTTAACAACCAAAGTTAATGCATGGACATGACCTTATAATCCATACATGAGTGGGAAAAAAATCTGATGAATTTGTGTCACATACTTTTTGAATGACAAGCCCTCAAAGGTGGTGATGTTTTTTCACATAATGAATTTATAGCCATTTTCAGAGCTTTGCAGAGGGGGAATCACACAAGATACACCTGATTTGTTTGGATTATTTAATTCAACAGGAAAATGTACTTCTAGTCACATAGTTTCACTAATGTGTGTGCAATACCAAAAGAGCCAATAATGTTGGAAGTTGAACAAAAAGGATTGTTCACCACAATGCTTAAAATTACTTGAAACTTCAAAGGGCTGTAGTTTTGGAACCATTAGTGATACAGATATACTATTTAAGATTTATGCATGGGTTTGGTCTACAAACACCTGTGTTTTTTTTTTATTTCAGATTTTTTGGGAGAGGGTGACCTGCCAGCCACTGGGTGATTTGACACGGAATGACCCTCATGTTTCCGCACTCTCATCAGGATCCTAGCTGCAGAGTTTTGGATGTACTGAAGCCTCTGCAGACTCTTGCTAGGGATCCCAATGAGAAGTGCGTTACAGTAGTCCAGTCTGGAGGAGACAAAGGCATGAACCAGCTTTTCAGCATCTGAGAGGGAGAGAATGGGGCGGAGTTTGGAAATGTTATGGAGGTGGTAGAATGAGGTCTTGCAGAGGTGATTTATATGGGCTTCAAAAGTGAGTTGGGAGTCCATTTTTACACCAAGATTTGTGACTGTGGATGAGAGGGGGATGTTGGAGCCAGAAAAGGTGATGCTGGTTATGGATGATGATTTGGTCTGGTGAGGAGTGCCAATCAGTATGGCTTCAGTTTTAGAGCTGTTTAGTTGGAGGAAGTTGTGCTCCATCCATACCTTTATCTCCTCCAGACAGGTGGTGAGTTTTGATGGGGATGACTGTGAGGATGGGTTTGCAGCTGTGGCATTTACATGCTGTGTGTCATCAGCATAGCAGTGGAATGACATTTTGTGACGGCTGATGATTTGGCCAAGGGGGGTGACAAGAAACTTAATCAGGCCAATTAAATTGTGTATAGAGTCGTTAGGTGGGCTTAACATAATGATTGATGGCAGAGTTGCAACGGTTTGGCTTGAATTCCCTGCTACTTGAAAACAAATAAGATGGATGTTGCTGCTGGCGAACAGTGTGACACGAGTTAAGCTTTTATTAAGTTGGCAAACGTTTGAACTAGCCAACTAGCTCCGCTGGTGGGAAACGCATGGGACTCATAGCGCTGCCGCTGTCCTATTGCGTGCAGAGGGAATTTGAAAGACAACTGATTATCCCGCCCCTCGGACTGAGCACTGCGAACGGTGAGTGCCCAGTGGCTCGTCAGGCTAGATAACAGCGGTAATCAAGGGGGTTAGGACAGTTATATGGGTTTTCACCAGGGAGGTTAGGAGAGGGTCCAGGGGACAGGTGGAGGATTTCATCTTCCTGATGATGTTCTGCACCTCTTCTGATGAAACCTCAGGAAAGCAGTTTAGGGGTTGCGAGACAGTATTCGTTGGAGAAACAGTTAGGGTGGGAGGTTGTGGTTTGAGTAGGTGATTGACAGTGGAAAAAAGCTGCTTGGAATTTCCTGGACTGTTTCTGATGGCATCGGAGTAAAACTGAGACCTTGCATCTTTGAGGGACTGTGCATATTTTTGTTGTTGCTCCCGGTAAATTTGTTTGTGGACAGTGAGGCCAGAGGTTTTATAGCGCCGTCCTGCTGCCTTCATCTTACGAAGCCCATCTGTGAACCAGGGAGCTGAGCGGGTGAAGGTGACTGTTCTGGTTTTAACAGGGACATGGAGGTCCAGGAGGCTGCTCAGATGGCTGTTGTAGTAGTCCACTGCTTCGTCGGCTGATGAAAAGTGTGTGGAAAGATGTTGAAAGTCTGCTGCCAAGAGTTCTGGGTTTATGTTTTTTAGGTTTCTGAAACACATATTCCGCTTAGACTTGGGAGAGGCTGGATGGGGATTGCAGATCCATAGAAATGGCCTTGTGATCAGACACACCTAGGTCATACACCTGCAGGTTGGTGAGGGGGCAGAGTTTGTAATGACCAGGTCCAAGGTGTGTCCCCTGGTGTGCGTGGGGACATCAACAAGTTGTTTTAAATTAAAATAGAAGAAATTCAGCTGCAAAAGGGGAGGAGGGGTGTCAACATGGATGTTCATATCACCTAAAATTATAACATTGGCAGAGGATGTGCAGAAAGTTGTGAAAAGATTTGACATCTCAGTGATGGGTTTGATTTTGGTGGTCGATAAATGAGGAGGAACAGCACAGGAGAAGGGGACTTAGATTTAAATGCAAGGCATTCAAATGAAGTTAGTTTAGGTAATGGTTGCAGAGATAGCTCCAGATCGCTATGATAGATAACTGACAGGCCGCCACGCGTCCTGTGCTGCGAGCTTTCTGGAGGTAGCTATATCAGAGACTTTCTAATGTGGAGACACAGCACTCAAAAAATACTCCATAGAAATGCATGGGGCTAGTTTGTCACGCCAATATGGCCGTTGTCTACACATATCCCACCCCTTCCTCGGCAAAACGTCGACATGTGAATACATTGAGCCAATCATGTGGTGTGATGTGAATACATTGAGCCAATCATTTGGTGTGTTGTGAAGACATCGTGCCAATCATGTGTTGTGATCTCGCCGCTGGAGCAAGATTGGTGTCGTGAAGCCTTGTGCATGCGCAGTTCGACCCAAAGACTGTGCCCGATGAGTGCCCATAAAACGTTGGTATATGGCCGCCGAGTGGAGGGACTTGCCTAAAAGGACTTTGGCTATATCCTTGGGGACAGCTCTCATTTAAAGAGGAAAAAGTATTTGGTGGGTGCCAGGTCTCTGTAATGCACATATAATCCAGATCCAGAATTGAGGGTGGTGCGTGTGGCAAACGGTAGCCAGTGGAGCTCACGCCTACTTCCCTCAGATGAGGGTTCTGTGCACTCAATGTTGTCTCTTCCAAAATAGACACAGCTCAGTTTAACACATGCACTTACTCTCTCTCTCTCTCTCTCTCTCTCTCTCTCTCACTCTCACTCACACACACACTCAAACACACTTAACCAAAAGCACAGTTTACTTTGTGCTCATGTTCAAAAATGAACAGTGGGTGAATAAATACCCCCATCAGCTTGCTTGAACCATACCAAACAAACAAAACAGCCCATTTGCTGTGCTCCTCTTAGTGCTGAAAAAGACCTACAGAAACTGTATGTACAAAAAACAACCACAAGAGGGCGGCAATGCACTTCAGATAGAATATTTAATTCTCAGTTCCAACTGTTTCTTAAAAGCAGAAGGCTATACACACGTATATATAGAATATAAGCATAATTTTACTTCAAGAGATCAGATTGTGCATGCAAAAAGGATCGCCTTCCAACAGTAACAATACAGGTCTATGCCTATCAATGAGACTGCATTATGCTCCACAGACTTAGAGGGACATAATGTCCACTTGATTCTCAAGAGACCCTTGTAGCCTGATGTATTGAAAACATGGAACGGATGATTTCATGTAAATATTGTTCCTGACAATTATCTGGTAAATCAAACATAGGTGTATGAATTTAACAACAACAGGAGCCTATAAGAGTCATTAAAGTGTTCACTGTTTTAGATACTCAGCAGCAGAAACACTCTGGCATGATGGTCACGGTTTAGACGGCTGCTCCTTTGTCATATGAAATTAGTTTTTCCGTCTGTCAGAATGAGAGAGAGAGAGAGAAAGAGAGAGAGAGAGAAAGAGAATCATTATATATATATAATTTATGATAAAGCTGCAGTAAAGGGGGTTGGACCCCCTTTAGACTTCTGAGCTCCCTTTAAGAGAGCTGGAGCCCTGGAGCTCAAAACTGTCCCAATTAGAATACCTTTGATCAAAAAAGAAAGTTTGAAGTCCAAGTTTATCATCATCAATAGACCCTAGGTTGTTCTTACGCCAAATCATTCCTTTAGTTCTTCATGCAATAGATTCAAACAACATTCTTCAGAGATGTTGCCCCATATTGACATGATAGCATCACACAGTTAAAGGACTCCAGATGAGCTATGAGACATACGTTCACGCTCGGTACCATGTTTCAACACACTTTAGGTCAATATCACACCGGAATTCTCCTTTAATGCAGATTGGTCAGCTCTACGTCCATGATGCAAATCTCCTGTTCCATCCCATCCCAAAGCTGCTCTAGATTGAGATCTGGTGACCATTCTTCAGTTGTCCGCTGTCCCGTGCAAATTGTAGCCTCAGTTTCCTGTTCTTAACTGTCAGGAGTGGCACCCGGTCTGGTCTTGGGCTGCTGTAGACCATCTGCTTCAAGGTTCAAGTGTTACACGTTCAGAGATGCTCCTCTGCACAGTTCAGTTCTCTGGTTATTTGAGTTACGGTTGCCTTTCCATCAGCTCGAACCAGTCTGGCCATTCACCTCTGATACCAGTCTGGCATCAAAAAGGCATTTTTGCCCATAGAACTGCCACTCACTGGATATTTTCATTCTGATGGTCAGTTTGAAACTTCGACAGATCATATGTCTGCATGCATAATTATATTCATTGAGTTGTTGCCATGGGACTGGCTGAGTAGATGCATAATCAGCCATTTAACATGTGTACCTAAAATGGCCATTGAGTGTGTTATGAGCAATAGACATCAAAGGCACACCAACCACTTTTGAGAGATGGAATACTGTGCACACTACACACATAATTGTAGCTTGTTACCACACTTGCTTTGATCCCCTTCAGAAATAAGATAGCATGTTGCCACAGCTTTTTCTTGGTCCTATACTGTACATTTACATTTGTTTACTGTGTTGTCAAGAAGCACTGATGGCCCTTATTTTTCAAGCACTATCAAGCGCTATCATTGCTAATTGAGCATCTCTCTGCAGTGTCTGTCTGGGTCTAAAGGGGGAGTGGAGTCCTCAGGGTTCTCACCAGTGCCTGGCAGCGCTGTGCTGGCGAGTGTTGAAAGCAGCAGGCCGAGCTCAAGTCCACCAGGGTCTCCGCCTTGGCAGCTGCCTGGTCTCCGTCACCCTGAACCTCCGCTTCAACCCTGCACCAGAGAGAGAGAGAGAGAGAGAGAGAGAGAGAGAGAGAGTGAGTGTGTTTGGGGATGGGGGTGCGGAGATGGGTAGGGAGGTTACAGAGAGATCGAGAAAGAGAGAGTGAGTGAGACAAAAGACATCCTTATTATTGTAAACTCTCTGCAAGGATATACTGTCCACACACATTTAAATGCACATATGAACACACACACACACACACACACACACACACACACACACACACACACACAGCTACAAGCTATAAACCCGAATGGACTCAGATGCAAGTATGTCTGCCATACCTTTGTAGTCCCTGTGCTTAAATGTCCTGCATTAGCAAGGGAAGTCATGCTTGCTTTAACATTGTTGTCTTCAGATGTTGTTCTGTTACTCACATTATTATTATTATTCATAGCTCTGGTTATTATTTGCAAAAGGTCATTGCTGTGGAAATGCTGTTAGATCAGATTAGATTATATGTAAGTTACTCATCTCAGAAGGGAAATAACAGTGTTCCAGAAACCATTTAAACACAAAAACACAAGACTCACATATAGATACAAAACCCATTAGACACAATCTGACATACAGTAGGACGTAGAGGAGACGTAGACTGAAATTGTTACTGCCAGGTAAAAAAAATGGAACTAGATGTACCGCAGAGCGGTACAAAATATGACCGCCGCCCAGTCCAGCACATGTTTTCCACAAAAATAAGTCACGCTGAAAGGCATATATGATTCTAACTGTTTCACAGAATTGCATTATGCACACTCAATTCTCACTGGTATCTGCTAGACAACAAGTACCAAAACATGATTAGTTCATAGATTTCACATGTAATATACATTTTATACAACCCCACCCCCATCTTGCCTGTTCATAATTCTGAGAAATTCTTGAATTGTGTGCATGTGTGCATGTACATGTTTATGTTTATGTGTGGGTGGGTGTGTGTGCGTGTATGTGCATGTGCTTGTGTGTTTGCCTGTTTATGTGCCTGTGCATGTGCATGCATGCGTATATATGTCTACTGTGTGAGTATGTGTCATACGTAGGATTACTGTGAATGTCTGTGTGTGCGTGTGTATCTGTTTAAGCACATGTGTGCATATGGAATGGGTTTACATGACCCGTGGAGGCAAACATACGCAAATAATTGGTCATCCTAGGCCCTACGGTTCTCAAGATATTCACAGAGAACTGTGTCTGCCCTACCCTCCTTTCGGGGGGTCCAGTCCAGTGGGGGGGCTACAGATCAAAATGAAAAGCGATGGTTCCATGCTATCCATGTGAGGTTACATGCCCACCAAGTTTTGTGTACCCCGGTCTTTCAGTGTCCCGGGAATCCTTGTTGGTGTACGGTCACTAAATGTACACATAAATGATTTAATTGTAAGGCCCCCCATGAACGAAAGTCCACAAAACTTGGCATGCATTCGGAGGGTGTCATAATGATCCTACACTTTCAATTTCGTGCAGTTTTGACCATGTCAGCCAGAGATATTGTGATGAAAACACCTAATGTTTTGCTTTTTAATTTTTAACTAGGTGGCGCTATACATGAAATAAGTGGTAATGGGATAGGTTGACATGCCCCCTTAAGACCAACATACAAAAAAATGTGGACCTCCTAGGCCCTACGGTTCTCGAGATATTCACAGAAAACTGTCTCCGGCCACCCGGCCAACTGTCTCCGGCCAGTTGGTGTATAGTAACATAAATTAATTTATTGTGTGGCCCCCCATGAACGGAATTCCACGAAACTTGGTGTGCATTCAGAGGGTGTCATAATGATCCTACACTTCCAATTTCGTGAAGTTTTGACTATGTTAGGTCACAGATACCTGCGATTACAACACCTCATTTTTACTTTTTTGTGTTTAACTAGGTGGCGTTATACATGAAATGAGTGGTTATGGAATGGGTTGACATGGCCCTTTGAGATCAACATACAAAAAAACAAAATGGTCCTCCTAAACCCTACGGTTCTCAAGATATTCACAGAAAACTGTGTCCTGCCCTACCCCCTTTCGGGGTCCAGTCCAGCGGGGGGGCTACAGATCAAAACGAAAACAGGAGGTTCCATGCTATCCATGTGGGGTTACATGCCCACCAAGTGTCGTGTACCCCGGTCTTACAGTGTCCCGGGAATCCTTGACGGAAATTTGGACATGTGAAAAAGAAAAGAAAAAAAAATCTGACTAAACCTATATGACCGCCGCTTCGCTGTGCGGCGGTCATAATTAAAAAATAAATCAGAATAATCTCACTGCCAGGTGCATAAATAGGATAATAGGATAAAAACAAAATTAGGATAGGAAAGCAAAATTTAGCTCTCATTGTGCCATTAAAAGTATGATAATACGAACAAAATGTAGATTATACAGTATGTCTAGTTCGGTCCTTGAGGTGGGGGGTCTATGGGGGGCAGTGCCCTACTGGCTATCCCTCCTTCTCTCTCTCTGTTTTTCTCTCTCTGTTTTTCTTTTTTTCTTTTTGGTAGACTCTTATCGGAGGGCTAGGCCCATAGACTGGACAGTCTATGGCTAGACCTGATTAATTTGTGTCCTGTGGAGTGTTAGTGTAAGGTGAATGACTTACATGACTTTGAAAGCTGGCATGCCAAGTTTGAAGTACTGTGTGCATTTTTCATCTGCCTTAGATAACAGTGTTATGATTTTCTTAACATCTCCATCCTAAGGTGTAACCAAACAGAGATAGGCAGAAAGAAAGACAAAGATAAAATGAACAAAAGACAAATGGACTGACATTATCAGAAAAATTCAATTAGATACTCATTATCACATTATTATGCATTCCCTGAGGTGTGAGAAGATCCGGAAATGCTGCATGATTGATTTTACCGTTTTGTTTGTCCTAAAACAGAAGCTTTGGTTACTGAAGATAGACTTGTTCATTCTTGGGGAAGCAACTGACTATGGAGAGCTGCTGGTTTATCTAAACTGAAACATGAGGTTGGTTGATCAGCTTTACAGGGCCATAGTGTAACTACTGTTGTGAACTTGGAAACAGTACATTATTGCGTCACATTTGTCTATCCCACAAGCGATTGCTCATGGACTCATCCTGCAGACAGAGATGGCTTAAATGGATGGTTCGCTGTAGTATAGGGTCTATTTATGGATGATAACAAGTTCAAACTTTCGTTTAGGAGCAGAATTACGGAGCAAAATCAGTCGGAAGAAGTCTGACCGTTGTTTGCATTAGCAACGAGATGGCTTATAGCTTGTAGCACATACAAATTTTAAACTCCTTGTCATCCATAAATAGACCCTAGGTTGTGCTTACAGCAATCCATCCCTTTAAGTATGAATGCTGTCTGAGATTAAATTGCTGCCGCTGTGAAGACACTAAGCAGTGTTTCCCTCTTTGTGATGTAGGTCTGCCAGGACTGATAATGTCATTTCACTCCATAATGACTAATTGCCAAACATTATTGTGGGTGATGTGGTTTTGTATAGAGCTCAACCCAATGCCTGCTGTAAGCTGCTTGTTTAAGTTACAACAGCTGTCAGAACTGAATGCCATAGCATAGAAAACACAAAATATATATATAATGGTAAGCTTCTTATCTAAGCTGTCAGGCTGTCCATTGTGGTCTCTAACACCTTTAGAAACTCTGACAAAATGATCTGGAATATCACAGACAAGCATACAGTCGATGCTGAGACAAGAGTGTAGCCTACACCCCCTCAGACATCAGCTGCAGTTTTATTCAGAGATAGAAATGTTAGCTTGTTATGTATGTTTGAATAAAGAGAGTTCTGACAACAACAAAAAAAACATGAATGCTAGGCAGAACTGACGTCTGTAGCCTACTCATTATAATTTGGCCCAGAGATGACCCAGAAGAGTGAGGCCTACTCTGCACCTGAGAGTGTTCAACAGAAACTAACATCTTGCTGCCATCTGCTGGCAAATTCCGCTTATGTCTAGGCTTCAGTTCTGGAGAATAATTAGGACCAAACGGCTGGCTAACAATGCCACCAACCTATACTTGTGGTCAGTATAGCCACTCTGCCACATCACACCAACTGGCTTCAGGATTATGCAGGATTTTGCAGCAGTTGTCACTAGGACACACCAGGGGAACACAGCAATGAGCAAGTGGGAGCAGCTCAAAAGAAGGTAATGGTGGATTGTAGTCCTTCTGTATGGTATCAGGACAACTCTCATGATCCAAGCCTCTCATCCTCGATAGGCAAAGAAAGACCATATCTGACACTCAGGAAGACGAGGAGGAGGAAGAGTTGTTATGGGCAACGCGGGAGCACTCACACCAGAGCACTAATAAAGACAATATTTCAATCGCTGCCCGGAGGATATGGGGAGAACAGATGGCATCAGATGCCCCCACTCTCGCACCGCACACCCCTTGTCGGAAACGAGTAGCTGCGGCTACAATGCGTGTCAACATTAATTAGCAGTCCGGTGAGACGGACAGCCCCGATGGTGTGAATGTTAATGAGGCCCTCAGCCAATCACACTGGCCTCCCTCCAGCGGGATCCCTGTTATCACCCCGCTCTGCTACCCTATGCCGTGCCGGATGAAAGCGCCTCATGCTAATTGGGAGATGCTGTAATGAAGAGAGCAGAGGGTGTATGCTACATTTCCCTTCATCACAGGGAGATACCAAACACCTGACATTGACAGGGCTCCACTGATTAAATAGTGAGTCATCAGGAATGTGTACATAATGTGTACTGTATGTCTCAGAGGTTGTGGATATAAAAATTCAGCAAGACAAATGACTATTCTGGAGGAAAATAAAGGATGCAGTATTGTCTTTTGTCTGCTTTCTTTGAGATGGTAACAGTGGCAGTGTGACTTTTACCCACAAAGACAATTTCATACAGAATACAAAATAGTATTTATAGAAATATAGGAATTAAGGTCTGTTTGCATGTCTGTTGAGCGGATATTTGTTTACCTTCTGACTCATGCAGGTTTGGATGTCAGAGTCTGAGCAGCAGGCTTCAACTCTGTCTTTTACATGGTTCAGAGCTGTTGTGATGACTGGAACAGAGGTGGTGAGTTGCCTGGCTCCGATCTGGAATAAATATCTGAAAGAAATCAATCAAAGAGAGGAACTTGCGTGATTTATGCATGAATTCTGAAACATTTCCAACATCAGTGTACAGGATGGCATACACATTTCACATCACCACTTTTCAATTTTGATTAATAGCCTACCGGTATTCTAAAATAAATGCAACTTGTGGGTTACACATACACATCCCTCAAATCACGGTTACAGGAAAATAAAATACGCTACAGTAGGCTGTCAGATTGACTGAAGGAACTCTGATACACAGTTAGTCTACTGATTCAAACCTATATCACAGTATCCCTTTAGAAGATAGAGATCTTCAGTCATCTTGCAGTGTCAGAGAACTTGTATTACACTACCTCAAGGGAGGAAATCCCTACAGCAAACAACAGTTATGCTGGTGGTAGAACCGAATCAGAATTTGTGGACCACGCTCAAAGCTAATTAGTATTTACACACAAAACCGTTAGTGATCAGGGTTGTGTTAGTCACATTTGATTGATTTGGTAATTGTGGGAAAACGACCCCTACATGCAGCTATAACATTCCTGTTAAAGGGAGTACAATAGATCTGAGAAAAAAATTATATATTACCTCACTAGTTCTATTTAACAGGGGGAAAGAATGCTAATAAATGAGGTCAACAAATATAAGGAATGGTCACACTAAATGAGGTGACCCTCATTTTTGTATCAGCAATGCCTTATTATTCATATCAACAATGTACTCATTTACAAACTCAAAATGACAACCTTGCTGAAGATGATGTTAGCACACCTTATTGTTAAGCAATGGATTACAGCACTGATAGATAACGTGATTTTCGAAGACAGCTCAGTCAATAACATGCTCACCTTGTCAGAGCTAGATGGGACTGAAGAATTTACATTTGAATTTCAAAAAAGAATGACATCAAACCACCGGCCTGTAAATTAGTTTCTAAGGAAGTATGAAATAGATAGACTGCAGGGACTTCAAAATGTCATGACTTTTGAAATGAATGAAAGACCACACAGCCAGACTCAGACTGTTTCAGACTCTCTTTACATACGCGCCGATATCTAAGGGCATATTTAGCAACATTGTGCTCTCTTGATGTTTATTCACTATTTATACAACAGTATCAGATGCAGTCAACCAATTTATTAATTTCTAAATTGACAAGAGGCTTTTCATTTCGTGTTTAATACACTTTATGACTTTAATGTTCCATCCCATTTATTCAAAGCGAGAGAGAGAGCATCAGCGATATCCTTTACCATCCCCACCCTCACCTGTGTGACATTAATTAATTGCAGCCCTTCAATGAAACAATAGGTACAGTATTTTCCAGAAACAATGGGACTACTACTGCAAAGAAGAGAGTTGAAAGAGTTTGTGAAAACCCATATTTATGCTATCCCTACTGAGCCCTATGTAAGTACAGTCAGTGTAAATAAAACATAGGCCCTACAGTATTAGAAGCTTCCCTGAAGCCCTCCTCGCCCCAGAAGATGCATCGTCCAGGAAAACATTGCCAATATGTAACCTGTACATATGTTTATTGTCCTATGAATTGAATAATGTATAAGATAGGATAATAACTGGAATGTTTATTTAATGTCCTGCCTGAATATGATGTTGGTAAGAGCCTTCATTTCTAGTTGTATGAATATTACACAGAACTGAACTGTAATGACATATTTGTTTGAAATGAAAATGTATTTTGTTTTGGCTACCTGGTACCGGTACGTAGAGAGGTCACGTGAGATGTGCGGGAGGTTTTAAAAAGGGTAGCGGGGAGGCCAGACGGGAAGTGTGTTTTTTGGGAGAGTAAACGTTTACCAGAGATTATTGAAATAGACGCTGCATACAGGTTATTCTCTGCACATTTCGTGCGAAAAAAGGATTAACGCTTCTCCCGCTGGAGTGGCTACTGTCTGGGGAGAAACGAGGAAGCAGCGGGACATTTCGAACATTCAGGCCTTCGGTGTGGTGAGCCCGCGGTGTTTATTTTCCCTACGCTCTAGGCCTACAGTTTATTTTTGTGGATTTTTGATCACGGGACTATTGGATTATTGCATTTTTTTCTGTTTCGAGGAGTGACTCCTTTTTTTTTCTCTGTTGGACATTGTGCGCACCTGGAGTTGTGGTAGCTCTTTATATGACTTTGGGGTTGGGGCTGGGTAGAACAAAGTGGTCAAGTTTAACTGTAGCCTACATGCTTGGACTGAACTACATATTTCTTTTTGGGGTAGGGGCTATTTTGTTAATTTTATGGGGTTTGTTGCATGTATGAAATTAAATCATTTAAGCGAGAGAAAAGTATAACGTGACTGTCACTAAACGGCAACTAAACTTAAAATCAAATGACTGGTGTCCGAATTATTTCCTTCTGAATTTAGTAGCGTTCATCTCGTATATAAAACATAGGGTTGAATTGTTACATATGGTGCCCCGTGTGAGGACCAAGTTATAGTAGTTATTTGTATTTTACTTACTTACTTAATTTACTAATTTAACCATTTAATTTTTTGGGAAAGAAAACGTTTACCAGTCGTTTACCATACAGGGTCATTCCACGTCAATTCAACCAGGGTCCACGCACTTAGGTCTAAAAAAAATCTGAAAAAATTACCAGGTGTACCTAAAAAATATGTCTTCTGAAGGCTTAAACAGAGCCCAGCCAAAAACTCCAATAAAATTTCTATCAACTTCTGACCATTCTGACCATGCAGGATTATACAGACCAAACGTGACGATTTTGCTACATACTATTCCTATTTATGTACCAGCATGCACAATTTGAGCCTCCTACATGGTTTAGTTCTTGCGCTGTGGGCTTGTGAACTTTGACAAAAAAAAAGAGGTCGAAAGCAAAAATCGACACCCCTCCCCCTATAAAACTGGCTGTATCTTGGAAAGTATTGATCTTACATAAGAGTAATTTTACAGTGTGTCTCCTAAAAACATAGGTACACCTGGTAATTTTTTCAGAATTTTTTGAGACCTAAGTGCGTGGGCCCTGGTTGAACTGACGTGGAATGACCCTACAGTCATTACTGATACTGTTTTCCTGCAGGGCATAGTTGCCAATATTATATTGTACAATTCAATATACCACATATTAATTACATCATAGAATAATTATGCTGTAGTTAGTATGATTATGTTATAGTCTAATTCATTATCATTCAATCAGACTATGTTGCATTTTTTCTGTTTCATTTAGCTGCAGTAACTGGAAATGTCGTATGAAGGTTGGCCTTATTGATAATGCTGTGTGTTGTAACAGTGCTCCAACAAATTGACACTGCTAGTACGGTTCAAAGTATGTCTGACGGGCACATCTGCCAATGCTAAAAATGTTCTTAAATACACACTTTGCTCTTTGACAGAAGAGCTCCAAGGCACAGCAAATTCCACACTCGGGTTGTTTGCAGTGATGATATCAACCTCTGCACTCTCAATAGTCTCAATCATTTCGAGCTCTGCCATAAAAGTCAACAATGAACATCTTAGACATGCAAAATGCCTAGTGCTTGGAAGATGAGATTTTGACATTTGCATTTATTGCAAGGTGCTTCTTTGCATGTGCTAAAGGCTTGGTTACCTCTCCGTTTCTTGTGGGCTGTCTGGCTGACAGAGGGACTGTGAGATGGGCTGGATGTCTGGAAGCGTCTGAGGCTGCCTCTTCAGGTTTTCAATGCATGTCAGTGTGTCCATGGGTGCCTTGCCACAACATTTCTGAAACTCCTCCGACATGGTGCCCAGCATCGATTCATCGCAGAGGCCCTTCTGGAATTCAGTGAACTGAAAGATAAATAAACATGTGTGTCAGACACTAACAAGCATGCGTGAAGAAAACGTGTTCATGCACTGTGTAGGGATTAGTGATTTCCCAGGGTATAAGAGAAGAAATAATAGAAAGATACATATTCCTTTAATCTCAACATTATACGTTTTTGCTTCATTACATTCTAATTCCACTAATAATGCAAAGAGAGAGATTTGTCTGAGTACGACAAATATTTGCCTTTTTATGCAAACAAAATCAAACACTACTGTCAGCTGCAATTAGTATTGCAATCCACCCAGCAGCATGTTTTTTTTTAATCCACTGCCAAATAAACCCTGTAGGCGTTTATAAATCCAAATGGTTCTGTACCCTCTGTGCCTGACATCGGTTTCTTTGATTTCAGTCAGAATGTTTGTGCAATCTACAGCTGCCCATGCTCACATCCCTCATGACCCTCCGTCCTTCAGCACTTTGTTCTGCAAACACACTTCAGGGGCACTGGGCACACCAGAAGTCCACTTTGCACTGTGTGACATCTTCCTTTTGCTATACAGTTAGCATGTTGCCTTACTACAATACTGCATTACTGCACTGCTGTTCAATTTCTAGTTTTGATAGCACTGACAAGGCGTGGCTGTTTTTGTATTGCAGAGTAGTTAACTTTTGTTGGATTTCTTACCTCTTGAATGATGCATTCCTGGTTTGGTTGTAAACAACATTTTGAGAGAGCATCTTGGAAGTCTTTTGCCATGGACTGGGCTTTTTCAAATGAAATCTTCAGAAGGGATCCAAAATACGCCGTCAAGCTGTTAAATGCAAATTTGTGCCTTCGTTCACATTAATTTGTCATACACATTTGTGCACCTGAAGGCTGGTGGTAAACTGATGTTTTCATGATTGGGTCATTCCACATCAGTTCAACCAGGGACCACGCACTTAGGTCTCAAAAAATTCTGAAAAAAATTACCAGGTGTACCTATGTTACCCAGGAGACACACTGTAAAATTACTCTTATGTAAGATCAATACTTTCCAAGATACAGCCAGTTTTATAGGGGAGGGTGTCGATTTGCTCGGCTTTTTTTTTTGTCAAAGTTCACAAGCCCACAGCGCAAGAACTAAAACCATGTAGGAGGCTCAAATTGTGCATGCTGGTACATAAATAGGAATAGTATGTAGCAAAATCGCCACGCTTGGTCTGTATAATTCTGCATGGTCATAGCTGTCCCTCAAACTTGATACAAATTTTATTGGAGTTTTGGCTGGGTTTCTATTTGTTTTCAGAAGACATATTTTTACCAACATAGGCTCTTGATTTATTTTTCTTACTGAGATAAGTAGAAACACCGAACAAGTAGAAAACAAATGAACAGAAAATAAATCCCTTTAGGGTCTGAACAGCAGACTCACAAGTCTGAAAATCATTTTGTTATCATTTTCAGAGCACCCAAACACCTTGTGGGAATATACAAAGATTTTTAAATAGGTTTTTTTTTTATTCTCCATGATCCCTTTTTTTGAAAACACCAATTTGACTTGTCTTATGCAAATCTTTTCTTTTTATTTTCCACCCTGAACATGGGCAAAATGCCCCATTGACATCAATATGTTTTATATAGAGTCACCACACTGTTACCTGTGGTTGTATAGAGTAACCTGTGGTAGCTCTATACAAAACATATTGATGTCAATGGTGCATTTTGCCCATGTTCAGGGTGGATAGTGAAAAAGAAAGAATTGCATAAGACAAGTCAAATTGGTGTTTTTAAAAAGAAAAGATCATGGAGAATAAAGAAAAAAATATTTAAGAAATCTTTGTATATTCCCACAAGGTGTTTAGGTGCTCTGAAAATGAGAACCAAAATGATTTTTTAGACTTGTAAGGTCTGCTGTTCAGACCCTGAAATTATTTTTTTTCTGTTCATTGTTTTTTGTGAGTGTTTCTACTTATCTCAGTAAGGAAAATAAATCAAGAGCCTATGTTGAGTACAAATATGTCTTCTGAAGGCTTAAACAGAGCCCAGCCAAAAACTTCAATAAAATTTGTATGAACTTTGAGGGACAGCTATGACCATGCATGATTATCCAGACCAAACGTGATGATTTTGCTACATACTATTCCTATTTATGTACCAGCATGCACAATTTGAGCCTCCTACATGGTTTAGTTCTTGCGCTGTGGGCTTGTGAACTTTGACAAAAAAAAGAGGCCGAACAAAATCGACACCCCCTCCCCCTGTAAAACTGGCTGTATCTTGGAAAGTATTGATCTTACATAAGAGTAATTTTACAGTGTGTCTCCTAGGTAACATAGGTACACCTGGTAATTTTTTCAGAATTTTTTGAGAGCTAAGTGCGTGGGCCCTGGTTGAATTGACGTGGAATGACCCGATTAGATAAAAGTGACAAACTGTTACCACAGATGTCCTCCTTCCTAAAAATAAATATTCTAGTTTATGTGTCTATTGATGTTCCCTCAAAAATATGTCTCACTCTTGCTAGACAATTCGGCGAACAGGACTTCAGTGACAATGATCAAGGATCGATAATGTCCTTATTGTCCGCAAGTGGCAATCTGTAGGACAAACAGTATTATCCACACAAACCCCAGCCACACAAATCATAAGGCTATAAATATAACCTCAGCTGTCTGAAGGAGAACACAAGACGTTAACCAATGGAAAGTCTGCCTTCAGTGACGTCATCGATCTGAACCAGCCTGTAATCACCTGTCTCTGTAAGTAGGGATGTTTGCATGCCAGAATCTATATAAGGCCATGCCAAGTATTCTTTCTCCTTCTATTATTCAGTGCCTCGAGATCCTTGACCCATGAAGAGGGAATTTTCCAATCCCGCTGCGAGTGATCTAAAGCTCCTGATCGCTGGACATTCGTCCCCCCCATGAGTCTCCCAGCACAACTCCTGCATACAGAGACGGATGATTATAGGCTAGTTCAGGTTGATGACATCACCGAAGGTGGACTTCCCATTCGAGTGAATGTGACTGAAAAAGAACACAATGACATGAAAGGACTCGATCTTAATAAGGAATGATATGGAGATACATATTTACCCAGTTTTGTATGACTTCAGGTTGATGTTGTTGTGGCAGACATTTGATGTGAACCTCAGAAAAATGTTGAAATGTCTGCCTTGAAATCTCTGTGAAAGTGAGGGAAATATAAAAGCAGGCCAGTACTTCACTGTTAGCTATTGATTATGGAACTAAAGCAATGACCCCGCTGTAAGACATTATTGCAAACTGATATACAGTATAGATCATGATTCGTGATGACACACCATGATTTTAAATAATATCACAATACTATAAGAGACAATTTGGTGCCTGACACTTCATTAGCATTTTATAGCTGACAATGGGCAGACATGCCTGAAAAGTGTTACATTCTCACACAAAATAGGTCAGTCCTCTCACTAAAGTTGATGTCAGCATGTAGGTAAACAAAAACAAAAAAACATTTAAATTAGCTTCTCATAAGAAATCCACCATCATTGCACCCTCTAATGCAAATGATATCCAAAACCATGCTTACCTATGAAGGTCCCCTTGGGTAGCAACCCTGAATACAGTCCAAATAGACTCTTCTGTTGTTATCCACAAGGCTAACCAGTGTTAAATTCTAATGCTTTACAGCCTTGGATTTTTAAATTAAAAACAAGGCCTCAGATTTAGAATATGTGCCGTACTCAGTACTTTCTCCATTCTGGACAGTGACTACTCTCCTGCATGTAGTGTAGTTTCATCCTAACAGTAGAGTACAACCCTGGAAAGTCTTATTTTATCTGCCAAACCTACCAACCTGGTATTACAGAGACTGCCTGTCAATGCTAATCTAGGGCCCGTTTGGCAGCTATATAGGTGGCGAGAAGCTATGTCAAGGCGGGGACTCTAAAATGGGTGAGACCTCTTCGGTGAAGTGAAATTGAATAAACCAATCACATGCAATCAGTGTTCTATCTATCTATCTTTTATTAATTCAATTCGGCCTGACTGCCCACTTTATGCGTCTAACTTCTCTCTGGCCACAGTGCGCATGTCTGCAAAATACGCTGTCAAACTCGCACCCCTAGTGTGTTAAAGATGCAGTCAGAGATTGCACAGGAAGTCACGTTTATGTTTTAAATTATTAGCAGATGCGTTTGTCCAAAACAACGTACATTATATTTTAATCCAGGACCACACAAAACACACCAGAGAGGTAGTATGTATCACTGCTCAAAAAAATTAAAGAAACACTTTGAAAACACATCAGATACATCATGCTGGATATCTATGCTGATATGGACTGGTTAATGTGTTACGAAATGAAAGGAGGGTGTTGGATAGACCAAAACATAATGTCCGACTGTTCTGGTCAAAAATGAACGATTTACACATTCCCTGTACCATAAATATGGCATTATTCATCAAATTGCCTCAAGACCTTATGATATCCTTCACAAAAGGCATTTGAACACATGACATTTATTGTGACTAATTTCTTTGAATTTTGAGTGATTTATTCAACTTGGTCACATTTTTTTTGTCTACGGTCAAAAATGACCGCCATAGGAAATGAATGCGAAAGAGGATAATTTTTATCAAGGATATGAAAAGGGCCAGTCACATTAGACGCGACATGCGCTATGAAATGCATTATAGTCTTGCGCGCGCAAAAACTGGTCTGCCGCTGCGCTGAGCAAAGCGCAGCACAAGCAGCATTTTGCTGCTTTGTCGCCCTTGCGCGTGCCGCGGTCAAGTTCAAACCGGTTGTACCGCGGCGCGCTGTACATGTAAGTCATTGGTATTTTGCGCTGAGCCCAGCAGCAGGCACAACAAAAATCTTTGGGACGTTACTTCCACCAAGAGCAACCTAGCGGCGAGCGCAGCGCATACCGTGTACAATGTGATAGCCCCTTATAAGACATCTCCATACACACACTCCTACAACTTTCCTGTGCTTGTGTGCCCATTCTACACAAGAATCATACTTTCCGCAAAAAAAGCTTAGAGTAATTTATGGGAGCCCAGTGTTTTCTTGAACTATTGTAGGCTGCTTCTCTCCCAATGTGAACCACACCTGCCAAACAATTCAATCTTGTGTAAATTATAGGAACCATGTGAGCAAATATATTGCCTATACTTTTAAGTAAACTGGCAAATGTATTGTCTGCATTTGTTAGAAACAGAGTTATATGTAATACTTTACTTTTTAATTATGCTGGCTGTGTCTGTTTCTTTCCACACTTGCAACTGCTTGTGTGTGCCTCCTAATTTATTATTTCATTTTTACTTTTAATCCTGCCTACCTCCCTTCTTTATCCTACAATGTTCAGTCACAGTGCTTTGAGTACATGATAAAGTGCTCTACAAATAAAATGCAATCAGAGTGCAGGTTTTGTACTGGGGTTTGAGGCCAGGTGGAGTGACTGCTTTCTCCTGTCGCTACATGATGCCAGAAGTGAAAGGGCTTGCTGTGATGCTAATGGAAGTGTGCTCAAAGTTTGAGCTGTACGAGGGACCCCTAGGTCAGGTTGACTCCTGTATGAGGGCCCCCATGAAAAGGCGATGCATTAGTGAGGCACCCTGTGTCTGATTAACAGTGGATGGAAGGATGGAAGAGGGGCCCCTGTTTGTGTGAAGTGCATGCAGTGTTTCCCCTACGGTGCTGTTGATCGTAGGAAGACACCCCCCAAAAAAAAAAAAAAAAAAAGAGAGAACAATTTGAAAAAATGACTCCTTAAATGGTGACTTCTGGTGGATTTTGTGAAAGAAAGAAAAGAAAATTGAGTTACAAATTATGACATAACCATCAGCACAAGCATTTACAAAGCATGATTATTGCAGTACTTGAACAGGATTATTCATGTTTTTCTTTCACCTTTTTCATTTACATTATTAGTATTAGCCACTAGTAATAATTAGTATTAGCAACTGTACACTGTAGGCCACTGTACAAACTATTACTATTTAGAATATACAGTGCTGTGCATAAGTTAAGACATTTATATATAATAACATTTATTTATTTACGATACATGATACATTAAAAAATAATTGATGTCCTATTTTTTTTTTAATTAAGGCATTAAGACAAAAGGCAAAATATGTTTTTTATTCCTCCCTTTAGCCAATTTCAGCATGGGTGTCTTAACTTTTGCACAGCACTGTATAAGCTATATAGACTTCTCTTTCATGCCATTACACTGTATTGGTGCTGTGCAAGTTGAATTGAGTGCCTGTCACTTTAATGCCGTGACGGCCCGTGACGCTGGCTTGATTATCACGGTTTTAAGCTAACTTAGTAGCTTTGTTGTGCATGGTGCATAAGAATATGTGGATGAAATGAATTATGTTTCCCATGTCATTTGGTAAAATAAATGGTCAAAAATTTGAAGAAAATCTATCTTGGATTAGCAGATAAGTGTCTTGTATCATATCTATAATTTTGGTGAGCTCTACAGGAATTACAAACTATCTCAGATGTAAATGCTTGCGTATCCAATAGGCTAGCTAGACCTTAGTTACACAGCCTAGGTATGTTAGCAACACAGGGCTTGAAAGCATTGCCTGTATCACAAACAAAAACGAAACAATGCGTGGAATTTATCTGGGAATAGGCTACTGGTAGGGGCGAGCTATCTCGCTGGCATGTTTAATTTGGTTCTTTGGTTAACATAAGGTATGCTACGTTTTTTTTCCACAAAATTGCGTCAGCATCACAAAATTGTGTCTACATCAACACAAACAAGCGTGATCTCCTGTGGAATCCCTGACTGCGCCTTCAACGTTAGCCTACTATTATTTGTTGACATGAAACCTGAACGAACGGCAGCTGTTCCTGAAGTTCACTTGCGTCTTTTTTTTTTTATATTAGGCAACTTTTTTTGCAGTGGCGCTTGAATACATTGTAGGGGAAACACTGGCATGAGTGTGTTTCATGAAGTTTTACAAAATGCCAGCGCTATGGTTGAGTATGTGCCCTGACTACCATACCAACATCCATTTTTAATTTATGTTTAAGTTTTGCCACTTTGCCGCCCTTGTGCGTGCCGCGGTCAAAGTTAAATCAGGTTGTACCACGGCACGCTGTAAGTCATTGGTATTTTGCGCTGAGCCCAGCGGCAAGCACAACAAAAATCTTTGGGACGTTACCTCATCAAGAGCAACCTAGCGGTGAGCGCAGCGCATACCGTGTACAATGTGATAGCCCCTTAAGACATCTCCATACACGCACTCCTACAAATAAGAGCAATTAAAACTGTACAGTCAAATTTGACCGTGAACAGTAAATTAAGGGGGGTAGCAACGAACAGTGTTTAAAGGTTAAGTCAGGGAAGTGTGGGGGACAGTCAATGGTATGAATTAATTTATCCTCCTGGGGGGTATTCCAGAAAGCAGGTTTACTGGCTTAACTGGGTATGTTAACCCAGAGTTAGCGGTAAACCTGGGATTTCAGTTCCAGAATGCTCAAAAATGATCAGGCTATGTAAGTAACTATGGTAACATAGGCTCTGAACTGAACTGGGTATGTAAACCCAGAGTAAACTATAAACCTGGGATTTTAGTTCCAGAAAGCTCAAAAAGGCTTTTAGACTCTGAACTTAACCTGGTAGGGGGTAGGTTTTGTTCAGGTTATGTTCAATTATGTTCGGTTATTTCAGTGCATGTTCAATCAGGCCGCTATTTTTACACTTGTCACACAATGGCGTTTCATTTTGACGAAGGCCTGATTGACAAAGAAGCACAAAATCATGTAATTTTCATCTGTGCAATTCACCGTGAGAGGGCGATAAGACCACAACATCACATGATAGCCTATCCATTCTTTTCCAAACGAGTTTTTCAAAACCGCTAGAGTTTTTCAGCTGAATCCTAATATAGGCTACTTGAAAAGCATTCTCCATCCCTACATTACGCATGGTGGATTAGAATAGAATAAAATAAATCTTTAATGTAGGCTAGCTAGCCTACACCATAGTGGATATTTGTGTTTGGCTCACCAGACAGATGGACAAACAACATCTCAGACATATTGAAGATATAATTAAAACAAGTACAGTACAAAAAAGGGGAAACAGCCTATAGAAAATGAATAAATAAGTTTAAATATAGCTGTACAGCTCAGCCGGGTATGCATGTTGTCACTAAGTTTGGTTAAGAATGCTGATGGCATTTGGGATAAAATATTTTTTTAATAGGCTACACACGCTCTCCGACTGGGAGTTTTTGTAGTGTTGGAGACGCAGAGCATATCGGCAAGCTGTCGGTCGGTGCGTAAAAAAGTTTGCCTTGGCGCTTAAAGCAGTTCCTGCGCAACATTCGTTTTCCTGGACACAAACCCACGAGGATCATTAAAGTGTAGTTTCACCAACTGGCAGGTCAGCATCACTTATTACATTTTCCAAATGTGCACCAAAATGTGTCCAATACCATGCCTTCCGACATTCACCCTTCCGATGATGGAGCGCAAAAGTTTAACTTGGCCCACAGCTGCAGGACCCGCGTTAAAATAGAAAATTACATTTGGGATTTTTAAAGAATTCTATGGCCCACTCAATCTGTTACAACTAGGCTAGTTTAAGAAAGCATCATTCAAAGCAGTCAATACAATAGGCCTACGTGATGTCCAGTGAATTATTTAATTGTTCTTTTGACATTAAATAGGCTATCTTAAACATACGCATTTACACGGTCAGTTAGGCTATTCTCTGCCAAGCAAGGTCTCGGACGCAGGCGCTTAAGTATTGCTTTTTTTTTTGTTATTACAGTTCTCTCCTCGTAAGCCTCGACTACTCCGCCTCTGAAAAATACGGTGCTCTTCCTTTCGCCGGTTTCACTCATGGTTTAGACTCTCAATAGATGATGCCTTTATAAGTTCGCCGTGAACGTGCACAACTCTAGGTTATCTAACACAGGGTTGATTGAACTAACTGGTAACTGGTGTTTTGGAACCGACAGCTCGTGTTTAGTCGCCACAGGTTCAGACAACCCAGAGGTTAAGTTTTATCTCAGTGTTTGTTAAACCTCCTTTCTGGAATACCCCTCTGGAATTGCCTGCACAATCTTGCCCCATATGGCCATCGTTGTGCACCAGGAGAAACCCAAGGCCCACTGCACCAGTACAGGGTCAGAATATTTCATCCCGATACCTAAGAGCAGTGAGGGTGCTGTTGTCCTGCCCACAGAGGTCTGTGCATCCCTCCAAGGGTATGCCTCCCCAGACCATTACTGAGCCACTACCAATCCGGTCATGCTGAATGATGTTGCAGGCAGCATCATGTTCTCCACGACATCTCCAGACCCTTTCATGTCTGTCACATGTGCTCAGGGTGAACCTGCTCTCATCTGTGAAAAGCACAGGGCGCTAGTGGCAGACCTGCCAATTTTGTATTCTATGGCAAAGGTCCCTCAAGAGGCCATCGGGCCCTCAGGCCACCTTCATGAAGTCTGTTTCTGACAGTGTGGCCAGAGACATTCACACCAGTGACCTGCTAGAGGTCATTCTGTAGGGCTCTAGCAGGGCTCCTACTGTTCCTCCTTGCATAAAGGAGCAGATACCGGTCCTGCTACTGGGTTAAGGACCTTCTACCACCCTGCCCTGCTCTCCTAGAGCAACTGCCTGTCTCCTGGAATCTCTTCCATGCTTTTGAGACTACAGTACGCTGGGAGACACAGCAATCTTTCTGCCAATGGAACATATTGATGTGCCATTCTGGAGGAGTTGGACTACCTGTGCAACCTCTGTAGGCTCCAGATACTGGCTTATGCTACCAGTAGTAACACTGACACTATCCAAATGCAACACTAGTGAAAAATCAGTCAAGAAGGATAAATATGGAAAAATTACCAGTTGCCACCACCTGTAAAACCATTCCTGTTTTGGGGGTCGTCTCATAGTTGGCCCTCTAGTACACCTGTAGTAAATTTCGTTGACATCAAAGCAGGTGAACCTGATTCACAACCACCTCTGTTGCATAACTGGCCAGATCAATATCCCACAAATGTGACTGACTTGATGCTATACTCCTATGGCCAAGTGTTCCCTTTATTTTTTTGAGCAGTGTATATATCAGATATACAGTATAAGGAATATATTTTGAGATAAATGTTTCAGATTCATATACAGTATATGTCAACACTTCAAGCGGAAGCTTCAAGCCCAAATCACAAAGTTCTGGATTTGGGCTTTCCCCACTATCCACAGATGGCACGATGATGATGGCACTTCTGTCACATCTGCCAATTAAGACATCTCTGCAGCTTTCCCTGGAATTCCATCTGAAACTGGCATGAGAGTCTTAAAAGGGCACAGCCATACCTCAGTGTAAAAGCACTTGGTGGAGGGCGCAGGCTTACCTCAGCATACCTCAGTGAAAAAACACTTGGTGGAGGGCACAGGCTTACCTCAGTGAAAAAGCACATGGCAGAGGGCGCAGGTTTGCAGCATTTCTCCAGCATCCTCAGTTGGCTTCCCGTGGCATTGAGCACGAGCCCCGTGGGTGCACTGCGGTGCCGGCGAGCCAACTCATACATGTACCTGACAAGGGGGAAAACGGCAAGAGGGGTCACCTCAGCAGCACTGTGACAGAGGTCATTGGGGATTAGTGGGGCCCTGTGGGACTCCCTCACAGAGAGAAACCTGGAAATGAGAGCTTTGAGAATGCATATTTTGTCCACTACTGAGCTGAGCACCACTCCACTGAGCTGAAGCCAGGGGGGTGGGTGCAGCCATAATGGGCAAAACAGATCTCAAAAGATATTGGCTTGATCCTTCAACCATTTTCATGTAAAGGTCCTAAGGATTAGAACCTTAATATGGATGAATTGCCCACTTCTAACAATTTATTCAACACATTCACTTCCCTACACGTGGTGACAACACACTGGATCACTGCTACACACAGTTCAAGAACAGTTACAAAGCGAAGTCTCTACCAGCTTTTGGAAAATCAGATCATGCCGCTGTTTTTCTACTGCCTATGTACAAACAGAGATGTCGGACGGACCCCCAGTGACTAAGGAGGTCAAGCTGGACTGACCAATCGGAAGCCAGGCTACAGGACGCCCCTTAGCAACGTTGACTGGGAGATGTTCAAGGCGAACTCTGCTGACATCAATGAGTTTACGGAAGTATCATTGAGTTACATCAATATGCTAACTGATTCCATCATCCCAACTGTAAAGATCCGAAGCTTCCCTAACCAGAAGCCATGGGTGGATAGAGAAGTGAGAACGGCATTAAAGACACGCACCATGACTTATAATGCTGGGCTTATTTCAGGGAATATGACTGGTTACAAAGCAGCATCTTATAGTTTTACGTAGAGCTATAAAAGCTGCTAAGCGGCTATAGAGACAGAGTTGAAGCTGATTTCTTGGAGGGTGATCCAGCAGTGTGGAAAGGACTCGAACTTGACACTCTGCTATCCTCCATCCCTGAGCATGACTGTCCGCTTCTTGTTCTCGGTGATATGAACATCCACTTAGATGCCCCAGGCTCAGCGGACTTTTTGGCCCTGGTCCCTCCTTTGACCTCGAACTGGTTCAAAGCCCACCCGACTCACAAAGCTGGCAAAGAGCTTGACTTGATCTTCACTTTCGGAACTGCAGCACAGACACCCTCATGGTGACGCCTCTCCATCTTTCTGACCACTTCTTCATCCAGTTCAACGTCAGCCTGACAGAACAGCCTCCGGCTCCTCAGCCCGATGGTCACGTTCGCCCGCAACATCGGAACCTGTCTCCAAGCGCACTTCTCCTCTGTGGTTGCCTCCGGTCTACCTCCACTCAACACCTTCTCCTCTCTGGAGGTTAATGAAGCCACTGACTCGGGCTCTGCTCCACACTGACCTGCGTGTCTCAGGCGAGCTGTGCCCTCTTACCACAAGGCCAGCTCGATCCAAACATTCTCATCCATGGCTAAATGATACCCTCCGATGGCGCACCAAACTCAGAGCAGCGGAGAGGAAATGGCACAAATCAAACTAGCTGACGACCTCAAAAACTACCAGACACTTCTGACCTCCTTCTCAGCCAGCATCACTGCTGCTAAGACTGCTTTCTACAATGACAAAATCAACAGCGCTACAGACACTCGAAAACTTTTCTCAACCTTCAAATCGCTACTCAACCCTCAGCTGCCTCCTCCTCCATCCAGCCTTACTGCAGATACCCTCGCCTCATTTTTTACAAACAAAGTGGCGGCAATCAGCAGTAAATTCTCTACATGCCCACTCAACGCATCTGGCTCAGATACCGCACTCCTACAACCTCTAGGGACTGCTGGAACATCTTTTTCAGCATTCACGCCTCTCTCCGAGAATGAAGTGTCCAGACTCCTGACATGCAGCCGTCCTACCACATGCTCGCTGGACCCTATACCTACGAGCCTACTTCAGTCCATCAGCCCGACCATCGCTCCAGCTATCACACATGTGATCAATGCCTCGCTAATCTCCGGCACATTTCCAACAGCGTTCAAAATGGCCCGGTAACACCGTTACTTAAGAAAGCTTCTCTCAACCCTGCTCGTCGAGAACTACCGCCCTGTCTCACTACTGCCTTTCCTATCCAAAGGCATTGAGCGAGCAGTCTCCAAACAGGTCTCTGACTTCCTTTCACAGAACAACCTTCTGGATCCAAATCAGTCTGGGTTCAAAAGCGGCCACTCTGAAGCTTGGCTCTGCTGTCTGTAACAGAAGCCTTAAAAGAAGCCAGGGCGACCGCTCGGTCATCAGTACTCATTCTGCTTGACTTATGGCTGCCTTTGACACGGTTAATCATCGTATCCTTCTCTCTATACTTTCGCTGACATGGGAATCTCGGTTCTGCTCTCTCCTGGTTTGAATCCTACCTCACAGGGCCTTTCGTTTAGCATTATCATGGCTTGGTCAGCTATCTGCACCTCACCATCTAACCACAGGGGTCCCCAGGGATCAGTGCTGGGCCCCCTCCCTTTGCTATCTACACCACCTCCTTGGGACAGATTATCCGTTCTTACGGCTTCTCATACCACTGCTATGCAGGCGACACACAGCTCTATCTGTCCTTTCCACCTGGCGACCCCTGGTTTCAGCACGGATCTCGGATTGCCTTTCAGACATAGCTACATGGATGAAGGCACACCACCTCCAGCTGAACCTCTCAAAGACTGAACTGCTGGTCATCCCAGCTAAACCTACCATACACCACGACATCAACATCAAATTTGACTCCCTGTCTGTTTCACCGACCAGGACTGCAAGAAATCTAGGAGTTGTTCTTGACAACCAACTAAACTTCTCGGATCATGTTGCCTCAGTCGCCCGGGCATGCCGTTTTGCACTCTACAACATCACGGAAAATCAGGACTTACTTGACTCAAGATGCTACCCAACTTCTGGTTCAGGCAATTGTCATCTCACGACTTCGACTACTGCAATGCCCTCCTGACAGGTCTCCCAGCCTGCGCGAGTGAAACCACTTCAGATGATCCAGAGCAGCGGGGCGCCTGGTCTACAACCAACCCAAAAGGGCACATGTTACCCCGCTGCTCATCCAGCTACACTGGCTACCTATGGCGGCCCGCATCAAATTCAAGTCTCTAACGCTTGCCTACAAAGTAGTCTCCGGTTCTGCTCCCACCTACTTGAATGCCCTCATACAGACTTACACTACCTCCAGACCGCTGCGGCTCCTCTGGACGGCGGCGCAAAGCTCTACCCCACCGATGCGCTCAAGCCAATCAAACTTTTTCTCATCTGTTGTTCCTCGTTGGTGGAACACACTGCCAGTTCCTACAAGGGCAGGGACATCCTTTTCCACTTTCAAAAAACTCCTGAAGACCCAGCTCTTTAGAGAACACCTACTCTCATAGCAACACTTACAACAAGTCTTACTGATCCTAGCACTCACCAGCCGTTTTAAACTGACAAGTAACTGTTAAAAACAGCACTCACCGACGCACTTATTCTTACTGTACTCTAATGTGTTTTTTGTTTTTTTTTAAACTGTCCTAAAATTGTGAGAATTGTTCTAAAAACGTACTGTTTACCATGTTGTTAGTCGCTTTGGTTAAAAAGCGTCAGCCAAATGTAATGTAATGTAATGTAATGTAATCACTGGCTTTGAAAGAAAGTCCCCTCCTATGATGAATGTGAGTAAAGCCCTCCCTGATGAACTAAATGCTTTTTATGCTCGCTTTGACATGAAAAACACAGACTATCTTGCACTAACTGCAGCATGTGAAGCAAATGAGGATGCACCTTTCTGTGTCTCTGAGGTCGATGTGAGCAATGCCTTTAGGAAGGTTAATTGTAGAAAAGCTGCTGGACCGGATGGAATTTCTAACAGGGTTTTGAAATCCTGTGCTGCTCAGTTAGCTCCTGTGTTCACTTATATCTTAACACATCATTGCCTCAAGCAGTCTGTTATTGTTCCAGTACCGAAAAACAAAAGTCCATCATGTCTGAATGACTACCGCCCAGTAGCCCTGACGTCTACAGTGATGAAGTGTTTTGAGAAGCTTGTGAAAAACATTATCTGCTCATCCCTTTCTGCCTCCTTCGACCCCCTCCAATTTGCTTACAGAGCCAACAGGTCTACAGAGGATGCCATCTCAAACCTCATGCACACCACCTTAACTCACCTGGAGGAGGGGAATGGGAATTATGTGAGGATGCTGTTCATTGACTTTAGTTCAGCATTCAACACGATAGTACCTCTCACCTTGGTCACAAAGATGAAGGCCTTAAGACTGAACACCACCCTGTGTCACTGGATATTTGACTTCCTCACCAACCGTTCACAAGTGGTTAGAGTGGGGGGTCTGACATCTGACTCATTAACCATCAGCACTGGTGCTCCCCAAGGCTGTGTTTTGAGTCCACTGCTGTACAACATCTACACACATGACTGCAAAGCCAACAGTAGTCATACCTCCATCATCAAGTTTGCAGATGACACAGTGATCTTGGGCCTGATTAGTAACAACAATGAACAGCTCTACTTGGATCAGGTTGATGAGGTGGCACAGTGGTGTCAATCTAACAGCTTGACACTGAATATCAATAAAACCAAGGAAATGGTAGTGGATTACAGAAGGCCGCAGCAGAACTACAGTTACACCCCACTAATGATCAGCGGGCAACCTGTAGAGAGAGACACAAGTTTTAAATACCTTGGTGTCCACATTACTGAAAACATGGACTGTTAACACTCAATATGTTCTGAAGAAGTCCAGACAACGACTCTACTTCCTTAAACGGGCTAAGGAAATTCAAAGTTTCTACATTCATCATGAAGGCCTTCTACACTTCAGCGGTTGAGAGTGTTCTAACTGGTAGCATCATCACCTGGTATGGGAACTCCACAGTTAGAGATTGTAGTACTCTGCAGAGAGTAGTGCGCTCAGCTGAGCGCACTATAAGAACTCAACTCCCTGCTCTACAAGATATCTATTCAGAAGAGTACTCCTAAGAGCCCAAAAGATTCTGAAGGACTCTTCTCATCCTAACAATGGATTATTCCTACCGCTGAAATCAAGAAGACGCCTATGTAGTCACAAAGCCAGAACTGAGAGACTCAGGAGAAGTTTTTTATCCCCAGGCCATCCGAACTCTGAACTCACACTATACTGACTTTGCACTCATTCACTCCTCAGCACTCATGACCCCCACACACACACACACCTACAAGACTTTTAGCACTTTTACATCCCTCACCCTATGCTACAGACCTTTTATTTATTTTCTTATTTCATCCTGCGTCAAAAACACACACACACACACACACACACATATCTGATTTTCTCCAACTTTTGCACATCTCCATAGAACTTTTTATTTATTATTTTTGATTTCTCCTCCATCTACCCATGTCCTTGATTGCCTATAGCCTTTCTGCCCCCATCCCCACCCCACCCCCATCCCCCAACACACACACAAAAAACACACACTTACATCATCACTGTCATCACCTCACATACATACAGCACACTGCTTGCTACAGTAAACCTCCTCTACATACTTGCTGCACACTGCCCCCCCCTCCCTACATACACAACACATTGTCTTCAGGATCTTCTCCAACACACATCCTCTACATACTTACAACACACTGCCCCCACCTACCCACACACACACACGCAGTCACTGCTCCACTCCCCTCCCGCCCACACACATCTTCACGGTCATCACTCACATACATCATTCATACATACAGTACTCTGCTTGCAATAGAAGTCCCTTCACCATACTTGCAGTACACTGCCCCCCTCCCCTACATACACAGCACATTATTTCATAAGGAAGCTTCTCCAACACACGTCCCCAACATACTACAGCACACCCCCAGAGAGTCCTAAGGGCTTCTACATACTCGACGCACCCGACCGATAGCGCGACACCGTGACGTCAAGATGACAGATCTTGCTGGCGCGCCAAGATTTTAGCCAGGTAGCGCGAGGTAGCGCACCACTCATTCCCCCAAAACACAGCACATTGTCTCATGAGGAAGCTTCTCCAACACACATATTGCACACTGCCCTCTCCCCACATACACAGCACACTATCCCATCTCCCCTGTCATCCCCCAACACACACACCAAGACCCTGGCAGTTGGGTTAGCTCTTGAGCCGTGGATCTGCCCAAGGTTTCTTCCTTGCTAAGGGAGTTTTCCTTGCTCCTGTTGCTCTTGGGTGCTCCTTGTTGGTGCCCCCCCCCCCCCCCAATCCCAATCCTCCCCCACCTTTCTTATGCAGCCCTTGCGGCAATCTACTAAACCCCTCTTCTACTGCTCTCCCCCCATTAATGCACAAATAGGCTGACACCAGACATAATTTAACTGCATTTCTTACTTCCAGTAACTATATAGCCTGGGTGTTCCCATGCTGCCTTGCGCGCGATTTGATTCACGCTGCTAAGGCAGCCTGGAGACCATGGAGCAAATTTTCGCCTTAGATAGGAGACCAATCACAGAACAAGGGGGAAAGCAAGACGATGATGAGCTATGCACAGACGCATTTGATAGACATCTGTGGCACCCAATAAACGGATCTGGGCATTTTTTTCAAATACGAGAAAATTAACGTTTGGTTCCCAGACCACGTCTCATTGAGAAGTGGTGGCGCTAGCCAGGCTAGTAACTATATGCATGTGACGATAAACTTCCTTGTATCCTTGTACAAACAGGGGAGGAGAGTGCAAGTTGAAATGAGAGCATGGAGAGTGAGTGTTTTCTCTACCTCGGGCTGAGCTGGGTGTGGAAAAATAAAATCTCATCTTATGACTTGTATGTGGTCACATTAATAATAATAATAATAACTTGGTTTTATATAGCGCCTTTCAAGTAACCCAAGGTCGCTTTACAAAAGAGATAGGGCAGGGGAATAGAGGGGAGAAGAGAGGGGTAGGTAGAAGTGGGGTTGGGGGCAGGGTCGTTAAGGACCATAGGCCTCAGTGAATAAATGTGATTTTAGGTGCTTTTTGAACGTAGCCAGTGTGGGGGCTTGGCGGATATGGAGAGGTAGACTGTTCCAAAGGGTGGGGGTAGCAACACAGAAGGCTCTGTCACCAAAAGTCCGTAGCCTGGAACGGGGGATGACAAGCGGGTCCTTGACAGAGGACCTCAGGGACCTTGGCTGGGAGTGATGCTGGATGAGATCGGAGAGGTACTGGAGAGCAAGAGCATTGAGGGATTTGTATGTAAGGAGTAAGATTTTGTAGGTGATGCGTGACTTCACCGGGAGCCAGTGAAGCTGCTTGAGTGTGGGGGTAATGTGTTGCCATCACTTTGTGTGTGTGAGGATCCTGGCAGCCGAGTTTTGGACACGCTGTAGCTTGTCCAGTGCTTTGGTGGGAAGACCATAAAGGACACCGTTACAGTAGTCCAGACGGGAGGTGATGAAGGCATGTGTCAGTCTCCGCAACAGTGTCTGACAGTGAGGGCCAGAGTCTGCAGATGTTTTTGAGGAGGAAGAAGGTGGATTTGGTGATGTTACTGATGTGAGCTTGGAGTGAGAGGTTGCAGTCCAGAGTCACACCCAAGTTATGCACTTCTTGGGAGGGCCTGATGGTAAAGCCATCTATGTTCAATAAGACGTCCCCAACTTTCTTGGACAAAGACGGAGGGGCCACCACCATGAGCTCTGTCTTGTTGTTGTTGAGTTTGAGCAGGTTGGTGGCCATCCAAGTCTTTATGTCATGCAGGCAGTGAACTAGTGATAGGGGAGGGAGATTGGTTTAGCGCTAATGTAAAGCTGGGTGTCGTCAGCATAGCAGTGGAAAATGAGCCCATGCTGACGGATGATCTGGCTGAGAGGGAGCATATAGATGGTGAACAGCAGGGGCCAAGCACTGAGCCTTGGGGCACGCCGTGGTTGACTGGAGCTGGGGTCGAGTTGGAATTCTTGATAATGGTATATTGCGTCCTAGTGAAGAGGTAGGAGTGAAACCAGGAGAGAGCGGAGTCAGAGAGTCCTAAGGGCTTCTACATACTCGACGCACCCGACCGGTAGCGCGACACCGTGACGTCAAGATGACAGATCTTGCTGGCGCGCCAGGATTTTAGCCAGGTAGTGCGAGGTAGCGCACCACTAATTTTTTTTCAGACGAGCGCGACAAAGCGGAAACAGGAAGATGGACTAGTTCGAGGGCAAGCGAGAGTTGCAGTGTTTTGTTACAGTCGTGAATTTTTAATAGTTTGCTGGATAAGTTAGCAAAGTTACCAGCGAGAGTTGCAACACATGGAATTAAGAGGAAAGAATAGAAACAATTTATTTTCAAACAAAGGATATCTATTAAGGCCTGAACAAAATCTCTTTCCACTTCAGGAATTACACAAACTCAGCCAGCTGCTAGCTAGCTAGCCAGCTAACTAAACTGTTTAAATTATTAAAATTTCCCTCGGGATGACTAAAGTATCTATCTATATATCCATCTATCTATCTACCTGTGCGCACACCTTGGAAACTAGATGATAATGATGGTGGTAGTTATGAATAGTAGCAACCAAAGTCTTAAGTACCATCACAGAGGCTAGCTAATAGCAGAGCCCGTTTACATTCTCTGCTACTAGTGTTTCTTAATGCAGCTTCTTCTGCTGTGTAACGTAGTTAGCGTTAATCTTTGCACAACAGCGACACCTCTGTTCAGGAGAATATTGCAACTAGTGTCGTGACCACGACGCGCGAGTATAAATGGTTACGGCGCTTCTGTGACGTCACATTGTCGCGCTACCGGTCGGGTGCGTCGAGTATGTGGAACGTTTAAGTGTTCATGGAGACGGTGGAGCAAGATGGTATGGGAGACTGTGTCAAAAGCTGCAGATAGGTCTAGGAGGATGAGAAGGCTGATGAGGCCGTTGCCTGCAGCTATGAGGAGGTCGTTCATGATCTTAATGAGCGCTGTCTCCGTGCTGTGGTGGGGTCGAAAGCCAGATTGGAGGGGTTAATAGAGGTTATGGTGGGACATGTGGTGTTGAAGTTGGGCAGCCACCGCTTTTTCCAGGATCTTGCTGAGGAAGGGTAGGTTGGAGATTGGAGACATAAAGAGACATAGCGTGTACTCTGTGTCGCCCATGAACTTGGTCTAGCATTGTCTCACATGTACATCAACAACATATTGTAGAATGCATGGTGTAGCATCGCGTCTGGGTCAAAGAGACAGTGAGACGTTCATTCCGCAATGCAGTGTTCATTGCATATTATATCGTGCCTTGAATGGGATAAGGAATCTTGCCTTTAAACCTCAGATTTCTGTGTCCCTCTCAGTCTCCCTTGAAAGTCTACAGCATGTTGCCATTTATACGTTTAAGAGGATATTCATAGCACGTAAAGGTTTGATCTGAATATGATTGAACTTCACACTTCAAGGATGCCAAAGGGTGCACCGTGCACATGCATAATGTCTGAAGAGCTATGAGAAGCTTTGCAAACAAGTGGACAGAGGAGAATTAATTTCTCTCAACTAGTGTACACAAAGGAAACTGGAACAAAGATGTACAGTAAAGAGATTATTTATTTAGCCTATTTTTTCCTGTAGTGACATAATTGATGACGTCCCACAGTTATATTCTGAAGTGTTCTTCTCCCCCTTTATTCCGTCCATTTTTGGCACCACTTCTCCTAACAATTTTGTCATAGTGACACCAGTCCTACTCTGACACCTCCGTCCTGATCCTGTGTAGTGGTGGTGTAAAAACACTAACAAATAACTGACTTCTTTTATATAACTCTTCAATGAATTATGCTTGGCATATCATATCCAACCGAGTTTGTGAACACATCTATGGTAGAGGTACTGTTATATTATAGACACAAGCTCAACCGCTCAACCACTGCCTAATATCTGTCATTAATTTCATGTCACGTTAACTTGATGGTGGTATGCAGGCAATCAACACATAACTAACTGCTATGCAGGAAATTAATATAACTAGTTAAAATTCATCATTTCGCCTCTTCTTGGAACATTGTAGCATTGTTCTCTGTTGATGCCTGCTTCACAAACCATTTTTATTCCAAAATTGTTATTTTAGGAAATTAATTTCTGACACTTGGCATTCTCAGGATGAATCACTCTGAGTCAATTGTATTGTTTACCAAGATCATCTGCCTCATCATACTGCCATGGCTATTATCTTAATATCATAAGTCATAATGTAATTTTAAGCACGTCAACAAACAAATGAGCTTTTTAGCTGACCTCAGAAATCTTAATGGTGCCCAGGATCCAGCTAAGAAGTAGAGCGAAAACAAATCACTTCTTCCACAAAGTCTTCTTAGTGTATACTGGCGTTATGCCAGAATGCAAAGTAGGAGCATGTTTCTTTTCTCACTTTCCATCCGCAGGAGACACAGTTTATTGGGTCTAACTGAGGCTTCATTTACAGACAACCATTAAGGAAGGTGGGGGCAACAGGATTGTCCAGAGCTGCTGGTGCAGACCAGTAAAGCCTTTAAGTGTTGGAAATGTCACTGCTTCTACAGATCAGACTGACTACTGTTTTGACAGGCTGATTCAAAGGGCTCTCCTGCCACAAGCATCCAATCACACCAATGTAGGGCATTCACAATCAGTTCTGTTCATCAAGCATGCCTTACAGGATCCTTTCATGCTTGCCAATATAGCAGAAAGGATGTCGTCTCAGTGAGTAGCCTACACATATGAATCTTCCCAATACATTTGTACACCAGCACAGTTTGCCCTCTAGCCGATGCTCAACTGAACTAACATAAACAAAATGCGTGCAGATGGACTAAACCATTTGGCGCATTCAATAGTATCATTTCCAAGGGGTGGGTGCGTGAGACCTTAGATAGTCTTCACTTTTTTTGTGTATAAAATGTAGTCAGTCAATCAACCAAGTTATTTAGCCCATACACTAACTTTACATTTCATCTGACATTTATTATAACATTTTATTATACAGGTAAAATAAAATATATTCCAGATTTTTCAAAGCCCCTCTCTCCGCTTAGTGCCCTAGTAATTAGTACTGGTTTTACCGCCAATCCGACGCCCCTGCTGCCATGCTCAATGGGCACTGAAGCAGATCAATGCGGCTCTGTTCTATCATGGTCTTATCGTGTGTGCACAAGAGATGCAACATGTGCTACTGCATTCCACAGGGCACATGCAGACGATTCAATGTTGATTACTGTCCAGCGACTAAAGGAGGAAATGCAATAAGAAAGTTCCACTGAAATGAGCAGGGATCTCACTGACAAACAGCAGGACTCAACATTAAAGAGATGCCCTGTAGACAGGCTCTCCATGCAACGCTCCTAAGGCACATCAGTTACAACAATTAAAGATGGTCCAATTCACTCCTTGAAAATAACACACATTATTTCAAGATATTTTGTGGAAGATATAGTATGGGTTTGCATGTACTCTATGTACATCTATTCTATGCCATAAATTAGTGTAGTTAGCTACATTCCAATTGTGTTAGCATCACTTTAGCTGACCTTTTTGTCCACTTAGCAACAGTTTAGCCATTTGACCTTTAGCGTTGTTGTTTTGTTATTAGCAGAGAATGTCCAATAAGGGGAGAACTGCCACTCTCAGGAAACTTCTGGTTTCTGAACTGGTTGCAGTTCCTGTTCTGGTTCCATCATGTGAGGGCACTCACAAATAAGTGCAGAATGAATGGAGGTCTATGGAGCTGTACCCCTCAAAATCCACTTTTCTCGGGATATAATTTTTTGCCCAGAAATTTGAATGTTGCATCGAAAGAGGGGGCAGAGAAAATACACACAGCAGAGTATTATATTTTTGAGTCACTTATTTGTTCTAAAAAGCCTGTCAAATGTGTCAATGAAGTCATTCATTAGCAGAAAGCTAGTGTGTTGTGGGCAACAACGACCCAACCTGTAAGAAATTAAAAGGATGTAAGTACTCGTTCATTCAACTTCTGACCTATAATCCATATTGAGCTTGCAGAAACCACAATCAAATCTTTGATTTTTCAACGACAACCAGGTGAGACAAATTTAGCCATCTAGCTCCATAGACCCCCTTTGTTTTTGCACTTATTCGTGATCGTCCCTAGCGGAACTGCAACAGATTGCAGGTAGGCCTACAATGGAGTTAATAGTGACCCAGCTCTCCATAAACGGGCTCTGTTAGGTAGGCCTATTAGGTGCAGGGGTTAAAGTGGGGCGGAACGATATAGCGCGGTGATATTGTTAAAATAAATGGTGGGATCATTTTTGCCGTAGGCCTACCGTCAAATTGCAGCTTGCCAATTTCCTTCAGGATCACAGTGTTTAACAAATCAAAATTTAGCCTAATATCCCTGGCCCCCCTTCACAAACACCCGTTATCCCCCCTGACCCGTTGTCCCTCCTGTCTGATTTGAGTGCACATGTGTCGGTTCACACATGCAGATGAAGTCGCTGTGTTTACAGTTGCTGTTCTAGCCAGAGCACGTAGATGTTGGAGGGAAGTTAAAGTCGAAGGTGAAGTAGGCCTAATGTTAAAATTCCACAATTTAAACATGACAACATGCAGGGCTGTAGCAGGGTTTCTTGTAGAAAATGTGTTAGTCAAGGTGGTAGGGTGGGGTTTGCCCCGGTACCACTAGGCTATACAGACTACAACACTGAATTGCAAAAGAAAGTGCAAAACAACAAGGGCCCTTTGGTAATTGCACTCTTTTACAAGTGCGGACCATTTATGCTTATTTTCATGCAGGCTGTCAGACTGTTGCCCTGTAGCCTGTTCCGCAAGTCTGTCTTGATGTATACACGGAGAGTGAATGAAGTTTAGATTATTTTATACATTTGTGTAAGATTTACAATTTTGATTAGAATGTTTGGCGAACAATGACAGATGGCGCAATGACATTCAACCAGCAGATGCTGCTGTTTGGACGCATCACACGATTCGGAGGCATATCCTACCCGTAAATCCTCAAATTATGGCCGGGAGGATAATTACCAGTAGCATATGGCTATCAGTCCACGAGCACTAAACGACATTGTTTCGATTTAACTCAATGAAATGAGAGCTCTTCTTAGTATTTTATATTGTTGGTTGGGTTAATACTGTGGCCAATGAAAAGTCCTAATGGGTCTCAACACGTCGCTCTCAAGCTAGTCGCTTGCCTTCTGAGCTTGCCAGAGGCTGAAGCCACTATATTTAAACACAATTGTTGTCGCGAGGCATTCCAGTCTACGAATTTAATCAAATAAAAAAGTAGGCTAAATCATGCATAATTTAAAAAAAAAAAACTTAATTTAGGCTACCGTAGGCCTACTTGGCTATATGCAATAAGGTTTCCATTACAGCACAGCGCAGGTTCAATGAATTAATTAAAGCGTCTGTCTCGCAATAAACACAGCGGGTGGAATTCCCGATACTCTACCTCGACCAACTAACCTACATGAAACTTAAAATAGTAAACCATCAAATACCCCCCAGATTTCAGTGCTTATCAGTCCCAACATGTAGCAATATAATCAAACAGTCCAAAAAAAATTCTCACAGCCCTAACCTTAAGAACGCTTCTAACCTCTGAGTTGGAAGCCTGGGCTTTTAGCTTAGTGGTTAGAGCGTTCGTCTCCCATGCTGGTGTGTGTGTCAAGGTGACTGGTTCGAGGCCCGTGAGCGGCGAACGAACCGACTTTGTGACACATGGCACGTTTTTTATTATTATTTTGTATGCGTTCTGCAGAGAAGGGAGACTGCGGTCACGGTTTGAAATGAAAGGGAGAAAACAGTAGGCCTAGAATAACACGGCGGACATCGCTCATATAGGCCTATATATAATTATTTATTTATTTTTGACGACGACGTAGGCTAGTTAAGGCAGCAGGCATGTGTTGCTAAGGCGGCCGCCTTAACTGCAAAGTGCTGCGGGAAAGCCTGCTGTAGCCTATATGGCTCTAGCTGTTCATCTACTGGTCAATGACGAACGTTAGGTTAACTGCAAGGTAGCTGGCTAGCACTCCAGCTTGTCAATATTAGGCTAGCAGAGAAAAATAGGCTATTGTCCAACGTTGGTAATGCAGTCTGTCCACAAAGGAACGAGCGGAATCTAAGCTTTCAAACTACATTAGCGGCAAGTTCCTCTGATAAATGTTTCGCGAGAAAATTAACATTGAATTTGCATGAAATTTAATCTGAATTCTGCACACCCATTACTCTTGGTGACATGTCTCACAATCTCTTCACTCAACACATGGCAAATCATATGTAAGGGATAACCGCCTTCGAGGTGTCCTGTTATACGGAATTAATGGACGAGGGCGAGGGGCAAAGAACTCCCCGACGAGCAGCGGAGGCAGTTATCCAGCTTATCACCCGGTTGCCACTGTAAAGCCATGCCTTTATTGCACGCAAAGGAAACCCGCGGTTCTGTTTAAAAAGAAGCCCACTAGTTCAGCTTGTTGTAGGCTACAACTTTAACTCTTTGAACTTAAACTACAACTTTGTTGGCCCTATAACAGCGATAGCATGGACAGTTAGCTTGTTTACAGTTGATTCCATTGTTGCGAAGCATACTATGGTTGTTATAGTTACCATTCATAAGCATTGATATGGAACGGCGATTCAACTTTTTTTGTCAGATCGACTTCATAGGTGTCCCGTTATTCAGAATTAAAAGCCACCCCGCCAGCCAATCAGAAAAGAGTATTTCTTCTCTCCGGGTGATAAATCACAATAAACAGCAGGCCTTACCGAATATGAGGATAAAAAGGATATACTATACAATAATCGATTCCCGAGTAATCAGGTTTTGAAATTGCAACAAATTTCTACATGGTCTCCAACTTTGGGCCAAAATGTAAACTCTTTATGTCAGTAGCCTACATACATGTTTGTAAATTGTTTAGCCAGAGTATCCCACCATCATGGTTCATATATTGCCAGATTACAGACAATCCTACCTAAAGAGATATGGATATTTCTACTGGCATGCTTCCTAGTGACATTAATGCAAAACATATGAAGGGAACACAAATCATACATTCCTAGATGGGTAGCCTAGCCCATAATGAAAAAGGAAGCTATAACATGTAGCCTATGGATGGCCATTACAATGACTAAGATAACTAGCTTATTTTAGATTAACTAGCTGTACAACACAGGTGACCCCTTATGCATAATTTCAGTGTGAAATGCTGAAATGTACACTATTTTTGACCCTTTCTGAACTGTGAAACTCAGTATATGTTTTGTAGTTGTGAACTTATTGCTATAGGCTATCATCATCATAACTATTCCACCTGTGTTTGCAAAACAGTTTTGGCTACAGCACAAATATTTCCATCCATAAAAATAAGCAAGTCTAACATCTGAATTTCCTTTCAAAGTGCACCAGATTGATGCATTTAAATGTTAAAATATACAGCATTTTTTGACGTTGAAGCATGCCCCCGGACCCCCCTAGGGTGCTTGTGCCCCAGTGCAGTTCTAGGTCTATTGACACCCCTGGTACAAATCAATATGGGAGCTATTTTGACTGGCAGAGGTGACCAATTCTTGGTCCAAAAAGTATTGGCACACCTCGATACTCAATATGTTGTTCAACGGTGAGTCATTTTCCCCCATTGCACCGACACTGGATTTCAGGGTTCCCCCACCTGCCAAATCCCACTTAACCACTGATTAGGTGATTGTGGATTTCTGGGGACAAAACGGTGGCTTTATATCCGAGATAAACCTCTGCCACCACAAATGTAGAATACTACAATTACATCTTCGAAGTCATTTGGTAGGTGAACAAATTGTAATAGGGAGAATCCATAGTATAGTCTACGGGAGAATCGCATACCTAGCATAGCTGGCACTGCCGGGCTGGCAGCACGCTGTTGATATCTCGCAAGAATCGTGAAACATTAACTGGTCAGTAGATATGATGTCTCCTCCTGTTGCTAGTCATTCGGCACCAAAACAAATGCACATGTAGGAGTCCAGGAAGGGAAGGGCTTATGCCATGAGAAGTATTTACAACGGCAAGTTAAAATATAAGTGCTGCGACTTCAGGGGAAACCGATAAAACCCAAAACTACATAGGATACATAACATTTGCATTAGGCCTACATTTATTCATCGCTTTTTATCCAAAACGACTTACATAATGTCAATTATATTAGGAGATCCATTGTCTTCGGAACAACTTGGGGTTACTGTAAGTGTCTTGCTCAAGGGCACAATGGTGGAAACCGGGAATTGACCCCACAACTTTTCAGGATACTGCATGCTAGCCCAGCTCCTTAACCACTACACTATCACCACCCTATCATCATGGGTCGCTCACCTGAATGAGTAGCCAATCGGGTCCTGCGTGTACTGCTCGCACATCTCCTCATTGGTGGGGTCCAGGAGGGAGGGCAGCTCCTCAGCGGAGTAGTGCAGGGAGGCCAGGCACATCTTCCTCTCATGCACATCCTGCTTGGCACAGCACCTGATAATGCCTGGGTGTTTTGGAAACGGTGAGTCGGCCTGGCAAGATTTGTCCGAAATTTCTGTTGCCTAGACATAGGCAAAAAATATAGTAATTACATTACTAAATAAGTGAATGTATAGTAATTACCATTAGTAATTTATTACTTAGGCCTATTTGATACAATATTAATCAGTCAGTCAGTCAATCAATCAAGCCACAATCATGTCCTCAGTCTTGGCATGTACCTTTTTCATCAGCACAACTAACTGTTTCAAATAGAGATGCACCGATATGGAATTTTAGGGCCGATAACGATAACCGATATTTATTGGTTTGTTGTGGCCGATATGGATACGATAACCGATAATATTACTCTTGAAAAAAATTTGTGAAAAGTGATTTGGGGAAAGCATTTAATAAGCATAATTTTATTGCAGTAATTTTACCTACCACCAAATGATGGACAGAACTCATAATATTCCTCAATAGTGCAGCAGTCAACAACATAACAGTAGCCTAGCCCTACAGTATGTGTGGCTCCTTTAAGTAAACCTGACGTCAGTGAATTGCGAGTTAGTGGCTAGAGAGTATGAATCGTTTTAATTTAGGACTAAACGCTCATAAAAGGCTCAGCTGGGAATAAGCTACAGTATAGTGACCAAATCAGAGTTTGTGAGGGAAACTTAGGTTTAGTTTCAACTGCGGGTAACTGAATAAAGCTGCAACTCCTCAGACTGTATCTTATGTCCGTCTACTCTGTTGCGCACAACCTGCTGCAGCAGAAATGAAAGGGGTTAGCCCGAAGGTTTTAATAACTTATTATGATGACCTGTCTGGAACTGAAGCAGGAATGGTTAGCATATTTCTAGGTAGTAGGCTAATACAAAACTAAAGTATAAGTGTAAGTATATATATTTTTTTGATCCCGTGAGGGAAATTTGGTCTCTGCATTTAACCCAATCGGTGAATTAGTGAAATACACTCAGCACACAATGAACACATAGTGAGGTGAAGCACACACTAATCCCGGCGCAGTGAGCTGACTGCTACAACGGCGGCGCTCGGGGAGCAGTGAGGGGTTAGGTGCCTTGCTCAAGGGCACTTCAGCCGCTGCCCACTGGTCGGGGCTCGAACCGGCAACCCTCCGGTTACAAGTCCAGAGTGTTAACCAGTGGGCCACGGCTGCCCTGAAGCTAACGTAAGGCCTACTTATGTACTCGTCCCACTAACGAGTTTGCTTATTTGTTTCCCCGATCAGCGCGGTAGAGTGCAAACACACCAGCACAAGACGGCTCTATATAGGACTGAGCTCCGCTCTGGTAAGGTTAAATGACGGATCATTCACGAGACGATTTTGAGATGCACAGATTCCCAAATGAACGCATATCAACAGATTTTGTTAGAGTGGTGAAATACATTCACACCGCTGACATTATATTGAGGAAAATGTATAGCCAACCAAGCTCAAGTAGCTCAGTGTAGCCAGACGGACCTTATGTAGGCCTAAATTAGGACTTTAAAAAATATCGGCGCAAATTATCGGCCAGAATTCTGTTATCGGACCGATAATAATATTTTCATTTTTTCACTTATCGGCCAATAATATATCGGCCGCCGATATATTGTGCATCCCTAGTTTCAAACTCTTTCAAGTCCCTCAGTACACCAATCAAATGCTGCCCTTTTAGCTGAGAACAGAGTCCACTGAGAAAGTGGCAGTAATGAGGCAGGGGCACTGTTCTGGTGCAATTATTTTTCAACAGCTGCTGTTTTTTTCCGATTAGAATAACCTAATGATTGCATTAAAGGCAGGTTGTGCTAAAACATGTAGGCTAGCTGTAGATACAACGCAGCCAACATGGAAGACATTTAGCAATACCATTTGGAATTAATGTATTGTTCATTTACTTATTTTTCAATAACCACAAATTAATTTCTGTGTAATGACACATAGGCTGTGCCAGATCTATTCTCAACTAGCATAGTGTAATCGTCAACTTCAATTGGCAGAAATGTGAACTTTTGCCTACAGTAACATATTTCAACCTCAAACAATCAGACTGTTACCATCACCATCATTATCTCATTTTTGACGGAGGTGGCATTTAGAGCTCATTTAGAGCTGAACTCTTCACATATATTATCTGGGCGCTCCCAGCTCTGCAACCAACCACCTGTAAAACAACACATGTGCCAGACTGCGGGCGCGAGACTTGTGGCTGGTGGTGGCTCTTACCCCTTTGTCGTAACAGTCTGCACTGGCCCCCTCCACACAACACCTTTCGCCCAACTTCAGCATCTCGTCTGCCAGGCATGTCACCTCCTCCAGGGTGCTGTTGGGGAACTTCTGGCTGTAAACGGCTATGAAGCTAGACAGGCGGGAAAACAAATATGTGAGAGTGCAAGCAAGCAAACAAACGAGGAAATAAATAAATAAATAAATAAACAATTATACAGAGAGTTCTCTTCAAATACCACATTGCAGGCAAAGCAATGTGGTATTTGCTAATAGAGAATTAGGGAACCGGTTGTGGTTCTGGAACACTAGGCTATATCTTGGCAAATTAGTTCCTCCAAATAAAGTGTGAGAATAAAGCGCCTGGATGTGTGTGTTTGAGGTAGGCCTATTTGAAATTGAGGACACCGGGGTGAATGCTCTCTGCGATTACATCTAGTCATGAAATAAAAGAAAGGCAATTTTAACCTGAAGCCATGTTTGCTTGGCTCCTCACAAACAGAGAGGGATTTCCGAGCAGGTCTTTGATAATGGAACATGTAAAACTGTCATCAAAAACTGATTCTTAGAATGTGAATGACCAGTTAAATAGCCGAGGTTGGGTTCTACCACACTTCATGTATTCTTGTCAAGATTGACTAAAGCAATACATGAAATATGAACTGGACAAAAATTAACGATTCTGTATTTTTGTTGTTAACAAATACTTCAGTGTTCCCTTTAGCACACAAATGCATAGATGGAGAGTGAAAGCAAAAATATGTCAATTTCTAATAGTTTAAATTTCCAGAATGTAGATTGCTACATTATGCCTTATCACTTAAGTGCAGTATGAGTATAGTTGAGCAGCATGTCCATTACATCCCAATTGTATGTTACATATATTGACTTCATTATAAATTACTCTGTCTAATATTGGAAATTGTAAATGTGATGTGGTGGATCCACTTCCATCTAGCATGTATTCAGAGATAATCACATACGCAAAACCTACTCATGGGAGACACAAGAGCTAAGAGGACAAGAGGAACCAAAAGACACAGGAATGAATGGTTCTAATAAATATACATACAGTCCTTTGAATTTCTGCTTCCCCATGCCATGAAGCTGTTCACAAACTTTTTCTTTTTCATATCTCAGTCCTGTAGATAGAGCACACATAGCATAGAGTTCCTAAAAAGTTTTGTTGGAAATGTAAAACCACAACGCAGACCAGAATTAACTTTCACAAGACTTGGATTTCACTTGATATGGCAGACTCTTTCCAACTGCCGGCCACTTCTATTCTGTTACCCAGGAGTATTCCTGTTAAACACCTTCTTTGTCATATACCACTGGAAATCATACAGGCCAAAGAGAAAGCTGACTGGCATGAGAGATCATCAAGTGTCAGAGAGCAAACATTTTCAGAGTCAGCATATGGTCAGAGTTTTGCAGAGCCCTAAAAGTCAAAATATGAAATGTTAGTATTCATTTGGAAACAGCCATACCACTGTCCTCTGCCCAACCTACGGAGATGGATATTAGGATAAAACACAGGAATTTCATCTCTGAGTCTGGCCTGCTGCAATTCCCCACTTGATTCAGTCACTGTGGTCGGATTTCAGAATAACAGTGGACAGCATTATGTCAAAGATTAACCTCAGTCCCAAACAAGCACAGGATGTTGCAAGTGTTTACATATGTGTAACCTCAACAGATGAATCATTTAGAGAACATAGTAAAAGTCTGGGACATTGTTGTCATTGTTCTTAGATTTAATTCAGCATGAAATTATGTTCATATACTGTTTGCCATGAGTAGGTAGGACATTTGTTCTACATTTGTAGCACTACTAGTTAGGAATGTAGACATTGCTCCTTCAAATACATCTTTGATCTTTAGAAGACCTTTTCACTAGCTTGCATAACATGAGCTGAGCAAACATCCAAGTGACCAAATCTGCAGAGGCATTTGACCTATTCAGACTGTTTTACCAGAGTGCATGGAATGCAATAGAACAATACATGGGTCATTGACAAAATAAGGCTTGCATGACTAAATAATCTTTAAAAAATGTAATGAATGCATTTTTTTGAAGTCTTAATGGCTGCACAATGTTTACTGGAGATTTAATACATTTTAGACTGTATTTGCAATTTCACCACTCAAAAAATGTCAGGTCCGGTATTAAAAGTAACTTGAATACTTGTGTACTTCATTTATTCCCATTTTAATATTTTATTAAAATGTAAATAAATACTTTACTAATTTAAAAAGCATATTGTTTATTAGAATAATTAGGTACAACACATTTTTCAACCATTTGTTCACTTTAATCTACTATGTCTTGGTTTAAATTAGTATTTTACCAGTAGTAGTTGCACCACTAGTCTTGACAATGTGAGATGTCATGTCATTGACCCACATGTTAATAGTCAAACTGACATTGCCATCCTTGCTCAGCTACTGTTAAAGTCAGCGAATATCCAATGAATATTAAGACAGGAGCAAACACAGGCACCATACGCAAACAAAGGCACCTACAGCAATCAGTGTTTCAAACAACAACTTTGATGGCACGTTTTTTATTCACTGCAGGTGAAATCTATATTGTCAGGCTGGGAGGTGTGTAGCCTGGCATTGTGGGTGCACGGGCATCTCTCTGTGTTCTATGCTCAGGGCGATTTAGGGATGTGCAAAGCCAAAGTAAATGTGTTTGCTAAGCCTCCCCGGAGCACCCTTGACAGCACACAGCCAGAATGCAAACTAAGCAGACACACTGACAGTGTGAGATCAAGTGATCCTAATTCACCCTGTCCGAATCCCTTACTTTCTCCTCGACTTGGCGTGGTATTGCAAGGCAATAGTGTATTAAAAAGTGATCATGAGGGAAATATATAATTGTGCGTCTTTTCTTCCATCAAACACCAAGGAAAACTGCCATGCATAAAATACATTTTACATTTCGAGTCAAAACAGGTGATAATAAATAGGCTCATCTGCTGAATTCTAAATAACTCAGAACTGTAGGATTTTGCCAGCCTTTGCCAGGGCCCACGTTTGAGAGCGATAAATCCTGATGGAAACAAACGTTTCCGCTGGACGGGTTAGGTTATGTCTGGCTGATAGATTAAACTATCTGCCAAGGCGCGACATTTGGATATACTGTAGGTGACCTAGACTTTTTTGGCAGGGTAGATCGGAATTTGCCTATCACAAGCAGTCCAATGCATTTGTCTGCCAATTTAACCACCTTCAGACTATGACTTCGGAAAAACGTGAACAAATCTGATAGACATCCAGGTCTTCATTGAAGTAACTAGATGTACCGCAAAGTGGTACAAAATATGACTGCCGCTCAGTCCTGCACATTCTCCGCAAAAATAAACCACGCTCAATTTGTCTCCATCACCTACGCTAGCAACTTTTGTGTATGTAAATGAGTGTGTGCATGTGTGCGTTTGCTTTTGTGTATATGTGTGCTTCTCTGTGTGAGTTTACGCTTGTGAGTGTGTGTGGGGGTAATGGGGTGTGTGTGTGTGCGCACATGTGTCTGCATGCATGCATGTGTGTGTGTGTGTGTTTTATGTGTCTGTGCATGTGTGTGTATGTTCACTTGTGAGTGTGTGTGGGGCATGTAGAACATCATTCGGTCCCAAAACTTTTTCTTCAGAGGGCCAGCTTACTATGCCTGGTGAAAGAGAGGGCCAGAGACTCAGAGTATGTCAGTAAATAGATTAGTGCTGTGAACAACAGCAATCTACCTTAGTTGAATATTAATCCATTACATTTAATCACAGGCTATTGCAATATAATACCATTGTTAGCTGTGTTTTATTTTATATTGCCATCATGCCAAGTAAATATGAAATGTAGTTCAACATGGAAATAGCTCAAATGAAATAATACTAATAAAAAGACTTTAGCATTCAAAAAGTATATTTTATTCAACATTTGTGAACTCTGAACTGCATACACAGCTCAAGTTGTGAACAAGCAATATTCTATAAACTAGAAATGTAACTCAAAGGAATTACCAGTGCATGAAAATGCAAAACATGCTATGTAAAATACCATGTAGTTAAAACAGATAATGCAAGAATAGATGTAGTTGTAAGGTTGCAATGGAGGTTGCGAGGTTGGTTGCTACTGTAGGTAGGGGGTAGTTTAATGTAGTTGGCTGGAGGCTAGGGCTGAACGATTTATTGCATTTGCGATACTATCGCGATATGATCAAGTGCGATTTTCAAACCGCAAAGGCTGCGATTTAGCTACACGCTTTTCACGTGACATGCGCGAGTAAAGCACGTGATGCGATCAAACGAGATTTTCTAACCACAAAGGCTGCACTCTGCATGTGACACCGGAGCGTACAGTGGCAAAGATTTAAAACAGCCTACACAGAGTGAACTTGGCAAGCTGTACACTATGGCCTTAGGCTCGACAGAACCAGACACTGCGGGAATGTTAGTGTCAAAGAGGAACAGTACATCAGTCGTGTGGGACTATTTTGGCTTCAAAAAAGATGTCAGGTACTATGCAAAAAAGAGTCAGGTACTATGCAAAACCTGCCTTGTTAGAGTGGCTACTTCTCGTGGCAACACTACCAACCTGTACCAGCACTTAAAAAGACAGCACAAAGCAGTGTATAATAGGTGTATAGCTAGAAAATTAAGCGGTGTGCAAAATAATCCAAGTAACGTTACTCAGCAAGGATCATTGACCGAACTATTTGAAGGTGTTGCCATACGAACGCACTTCAAAACGGCAAAAAGCAGTAACTCAATGCATCGTGAAAGACATGATGCCCGTCAATACGGTGACCAAGCCTGGGTTCAATAATTTGGTAACTACATTGGATAAGAGGTACAGAATACCCTCCCGCACATATTTTAGCCAAATCGTCAAACCGGAGCTACACGTGCAATGTAGACAGAGAGTGGCAGCTGAGCTGAAAACGATTGAGTTTTTCGCGGCTACAACAGACATGTGGTCAAGCCGTACAGCGGAGCCTTATCAAAGTCTTACGGTCCATTATATTACTGAAGACCTCCACCTCGAAGCTCGCAGCCTTCAGACAGCCTACTTCCCAGAAGACCACACGGGGGAAAACATTGCTGCTGGCCTGAGAGAGGGGTTTGCATGTTGGGATCTCAATGAAGACAACCTTGTCTGCATAACGACGGACAACGCTTCAAATATGGTGAAGGCAGCACAGCTGAATGAGTGGACCAGTCTCCAGTGTTTTGGGCACCGATTGCATCTTGCCATTGGTAAGTTATTGCCATGTGTGTGAGGTGAGAGAGAAAAAAATATTGTGTGTGTGTTTGTGTGAGAGAAATGGTGAAACCTTGTATCACACAACTGCAATTGTATGAGTTACACTATTTTTACTTCATTTTCTTCCAGAAAATGCAATCAAAGATGGTAGAGTATCAAGAGCGATAGGGCTGTGCAAGAAGTTGGTGGGGCACTTCTACCACAGTTGGAAGAAAAAGGCAGCGCTCACTGAGGCACAGAAGGAGCTTAAGCTTCCTGAGCACTCCCTCATTACTGAGTGGAGTGCCCAACAAGAGAAAATGATCACCAGAGTGCTGCAACAGGCAAAAGCCATATCGCAGGTATTGTCAGGTGACCAACATGCATGCTCCCTCATCCCAACCTGGCAGGATACTGAAGTGTTGGAGTCAGTTCATAAGGCACTGAATCCTCTCTCTGAATTTACTGATGCTCTTTCTGGAGAGGAGTATGTGAGCATCTCCTGCCTTAAGCCAGTTCTCCACCTTCTGGCAACATCAGTCTTGGCTGAAGATGCCGAGGACACTGATCTGACTAGATCAATTAAAACCAAGGTCCTGGCATACCTCAACGACAAGTATAGTGACCTCAACACCCAGGAGCTTTTGGATGTTGCGTCGCTCATGGACCCTAGGTTCAAAATGCAATACATCATCGCAGACAACCTTCCTGCCATTAAGGCCCGACTGAAGACGGAAATAATAGAATTGGCAAGATGTACACATAACCAGGTTAATCCTTGAAAATTATACTTCCACAAACACATAATAGTTATATATAAGCTAACTGCAAAACTCTTGTTTTCCATCTGGCAGGAGAAGAGATCTCGCACTGAAACTGCTCAAAATCCTCCAAGTGCACAGCCCTCTGGGAGAAAGGCGAAGAAGTCTCTTGGTAGCCTTTTTAAAACCAGTGTGGCCATTTCAGCTTTGCCTCTGCCACTTGAGGATATCGTGGAGGCAGAGTTGAATAGTTACCTGTTGATCCCTGTCATTGACAGAGAGGATGATCCCTTGGCCTGGTGGAAGGAGCACAACATTCACTTTCCACGACTGTGCAAGATGGCCCGCAAATATCTTTGTGTACCAGCCACAAGTGCCCCCTCAGAGCGTCTGTTCACACAGGGAATATAGTGAATTGCACTCGCTCATCCTTAAAGCCCGCAAAAGTAGATATGCTGGTCTTCCTAGCAAAAAACCTGGGTAACGCTTTACTTGACGGGTGAGTTCATAACACATTCATAACAGCTGTCATAAACTGCACATAAAGCATTCATGACTGTTTCATGAGACATGACTCAACATTCATACCAAACCTTTCATGAATGTGGAAGACAAGCTCTCATCGTTCTGTCACCTCTGGTGGGCAGTGCTCGGCCAAACTTGCTCTGGCCATCAGGCACTGGGGTCGCAGGAACAGGAAGCTCAGGGTTTGTTGACTGTGGAAGCCATGGAGGTATTATATATAACTGGAGAGAGTGACTAAGTCCCGCCCTCCATACAAATGTATGGTGGAGGCTAGGCTAGTAAATCCGGCCAATTCATAGTCAACGCCATATTGAACACTGGGGTTCGGATCCAGCGCCAGTCGGCTCTGACCATGCGCCAAGTTCCAAAGCTGGAAATGACGCATGGACCAACGTCGATTTTTATTGGATATTCTGTGAAGAGAGTCGTCCTCCAGTAAGAGGGTGGCGATAATGCACATACATTGCTTGCCACGTGACGTGAAATATCCGTAGTCTAATAAATAAACTATTCGGTTTTTAGTGCCATGTGTAGCGCATTTTTACCGTCTATGATTAATTAGTTTTTTATTTTATTGTTTGCCATCTCATAGCGGGTGCTCTAAACGTATTCTAGCGTTGGCCCATGACCAAAGCCCTCAATAGCCACCCTGTTTCGAAAATGGAAGATGACGCACAGAACGACCAGCCTGAGCAGACAATTACGTCCCCAACTCATCTAAAATGTGGTGTCTGGAAATACTTTGGGTTGTACACCGCAGATGGTAAAGTAACCGTTAAAGAGAATGTAGTCTGCGGACAAAAAAACGTTTACTTACGCATCCACGACATCCAATCTTCGTGCTCACCGGTGGAGTTACCATTCAAATGAGGCAACAGAGTCAGAGGCACAGTAGACGGCCAGAGCATCGCCAGGCGTTCAACATCGTATGATTGCATACTTAAATCCTAAATTATGTCCGGGGTCTGCTATTTACTTAGGCTGCGCAAAGCACAGGTATTTATTTGGAGCAGGCTTATTCGAGGGAGACCTTTATTTCTTACATTGTGCGTTTTATTGTGAGACATGCGTTTAGTTTGGAGCGGCATACCAGGCTATCAAAAGCAGACGATTTTCAGTTTGGTATGGGATTTAATTTACTTTTCGACTTAAATGTTGAGACTAATGGGCCCTTAAATCTAGGGGGTATTTGATGATCACTAAAGTTTCGTGTAGATGAAAGTGTTGGAATTTCCAGCTGTTTATTGCGAGACAAGGCAGTCTCTTCCACTCATTCATTGAACATGCGCTGTGTGCTCTAATGCAGTCTTTCCCAAACTTTTTTTCTGGGGACCCACTTTATAAAAATAACAGACTATCGCAACCTATTTCACTTCAGATCTAACATGCAACCTGCATGCAACCACCAATAATGTCCATTTAAATTGTAGCCTAATGCACAGTTGAGCGTTTTATATATCCGAAATAATAAGGAATGTGAGGAGGTTGCTAATGCTATTAACTTTAAAGAGTGTATATCTACATTCGAAACTATCTACAGCCTATGACGCAAATTGAATGTCCGGTATATGGATGTCTGCTTTAGTTGACTAGATTTTAATCAGTCAAGTTGAAGAGCTGGTGTCCGTTAATGTTTGTGCAAATAGGCCGATTCATGTCCCTTGCATTTTGCAACTGCAAGGTCCATGGCAGGCGCCCCACAGAAATGTTTCATTTTGCGAGTGAGATATCCACGCTGTCCCCTCTGCGACGTGTTCGCCCCCCAGTTTTAGAGCTACTCTAAATGCAAAATTGCACAGAGGGACGTGACTTTGGTAAACAAACTATATCTAATAGAAAACTGATAGCTTTCCTGGCTAAATGGTATAAGTTAGGCCTATTAGACAACATAAATTGTTCTGGCGACCCAAATAAAATCTCCTGCGACCCACCCGCAGGTCGCGACCCAGTCACACTCTAAGCCAGTGGGGAAACACTGGCTTAGAGCACCTTTAATGATAACTTTGTTTCATGTAAGTCACAGCATGTTATTGTAAAAACATGGTGTTTTGAATTTACAAATGTTGTGCAAACTTGCAATAAACAGAGTCAATACACAGATAAACATCTGTTTCCTGTCAAAGCATACTATTGACTCATCAACAGCTTGTCAGAATAAAATGTGTGTGTGCTTGAATATCTTAACAAAAACACCAAGTACACACGTCATATTATGTATCATCTTTCAGCCATTTTCTCTTATAAGTGCATGCAAATTGTATATTTTATTACTTTATATTATATAATGTGCAATTGACAGTATCAGGAAACAAACAGTAAAAACATAATGACTATAAGCTATACATGTGACAGAGGAAGTATTCAAAGGAAGTGTGTGCTCACCCTTATCATAGTTGTGAATATGACCACGTTGCAGGCCACTTAAGCAGATAGTGATTATGATTCTAATTCACAGCACAGCAGTCACGTTTTTCTCTGGTAAGCACGACACATTTGGCATTAAATAAGTAATAGTGTTGAAGGGTCGACAAATCATTTGACAATCAACAAATCTATTTATTTATTATTGTATGTTTATAGTTATTTGACTTTGGAGAACAAAATACAGAGAATAACACAACCTTACTATACATTAACCTTGACCCAGTGAATCCTGTGAACTTTACTTGAGATGAAAATATACATTACCGCTGAGATAAAGATGTAGAAAGATTTTCTGGTCTCAGTTAAAGATGTATCATTTGTGTCCAACACTCAGCCTGTAAGACTGGAACCAGAGTCATGTTTGCAGGAGGCTCTTCAGCCATGTTCACGAAGCTGACTGCAGTCATGTTAATGGTGTCCCAGCTATCTGCCTCAGGTAGGAAAAAGTGGATAACTTATTCTAAAAATACATTTACATCCCTTATAAAAAAATAACTACATTACTTCAAGTGTCAAAACTGCAGTTTTCTGAGTTTCAAAACGTCAGTTTTGGCGGAAATATTTGCAGTTCTTATGCAGGACATGCAGTATTTTGGATATGAAAATACTTCTGTACCTCACTGTACTCTATATCTGAAAGGATCAAATACAAGTGAAATTCATAGTTTGCAAGAGCTCTGCAGGCTTAAAATGCTGCGGGAAAGTGAATCCATGACTGGATTTTCAACTGCCTGATTATTATTTTCAAATGATGATTTGTGTAAAGTGCAAAATCCAACTAATTGTGTTCTAATGGTGTTCATCTTGAGTAATTACCCAGATTTTCACAGACCACTTCAATTGCATGTCATATTATGGTTTACTGAAGGGTTATTTAGAAAATAAACAGATTTGATAAATATATATATATATATATATATATATATATATATATATATATATATATATATATATATATATATATATATATATATATATATATAGAGAGAGAGAGAGAGAGAGCAAGTAAACTTGTGTGTTAAATTGTATCAGGTAAAGTAAAGATTAATTTAGACTGGCATATATTTCAGTAGTAAATGTTGCAGGTGTGAATTGAAATGTGTTCGTCTTAATGCCCCCAGATCTAGCTCCCACTAGTTCACCTAAACCCCCTGATTGTTATGGACCCCAGGGGCCTCCTGGTCCTCCTGGTCCTCGTGGTCCAATTGGTAGGCCTGGATTACCTGGTTTTCCTGGCATAGTTGGTTATGGACCAGTCCAGTATTGGGGCCCTTACTGTAAAGGAAGCATCAGATCCAACTCAGGTAGGAAGGTCCTCTCAAACAAAAAAAAACAAACAACTTTGACAACTTCTATGCTAGTGGCGGTCATAATAAGTACAACTTCTATGCTAGTGGCGGTCATAATAAGTACAGGATGATGGATTACACCGTGTTCACCGTGTTAATGCTCGTTCGAGGTGGTAAAGCATCCAATATAATAATAGTAATGGGAATTCTAAAGCAGGTTCATGTAGATACACATGCAAAATTAATATGCTAGTTTGGTTATTTATTTTGTGTGTTTGCAGAGCTCACAGTGTCTGTGACCAACAAAACACTTACAGAGGGACAAAATGCCACTTTGGAATGCACGTCTGCTTGCCCCTTGCATCAGAAGACCAACTTTGTCTGGTACAAGAACTCCCATCCTCTGTCTAAGAAGAACACCACCATCATCAACAACAACACGCTGTACCTGGACCCAGTTGGTAGTGATGATGCAGGTAGCTACTCCTGTGGTGTGGAGGGCTACGAGGACGACCTCTCCCCAGCAGTGACTGTCAGTGTCAGATGTGAGTACATGTAAGGGCGGTGATGCCACCAACAATACTGCACAGAATACACACCTTGGTAACATATTATTGTGGTATATTAATATTCTGGATGGTTACTATTTTCCCGCAAAACATTCATGGGTTTAATAGCTGAGAATGTAGGATCTGTATGCTTATTTCTTTATTAATTTATGTTTTGTTTATGCACCAAGATGCACCGAAGGCTGTCTTTGTCTCCGTCAGCCCCTCTGGTGAAATAATGGAGGGCAGCTCTGTGACTCTGACTTGCAACAGTGATGCCCACCCACAGGTGCAGAACTACTCCTGGTATAAGACTGCGACTGATCCTGCACCAGTAGGATCAGGCAAAAATTACACATTCCCTGACATCACCTCAAAGGATGCGGGTCTATACTACTGTGCTGCAACCAATGAACTTGGTGAAGAAACCTCCAGCATGATGGCCATAGAAGTTACCGGCAAGAACACCTAATCCTTCCACTCTCACATTCTGGCACAAAACCACTAAATATGAGTCACATACACAGGTTCAGACAACAGAGGTTAGCACGAAGGAACAAGATTTATTCACTAAAACAAGGAGGTCCAACGCACCGAAGGTGGCAAAATAGCAAGAGTAAATTTTTTTTTTTTTAAATCAGGGCACTGCCAGCAGGGAACACAAAAACGAATACAGGGATAATGGTCAAACTTAGCTTCCAAGAGGAGCATCCAGAAGAAGCCGTAGAGTCTCTGGGGAGAATGGCGCAGAGTCTAACTGAAGTTGTCAACGACGAGGCCAGACAAAGAGTGATGGGAATCCTGGGTTTAATGCTGCTTTCGAGATGTCTCGTAAATGTCTCGTAAATCCGCCGCCCGAGTTGGAAAGTGTGAATTACCCAGCTTTCTTGCGGCATTTTGGGCAGGCACGCCCACTTTACCTCGGAGTACTTGAGGGTACCCCAAGGTGGACATACGACCTTACAACAAACATGGCCGCGCCCATAGTTGAGATGAGATGGCATGTATTGTTTTTGCATATGCACTGTGTTGGTCATGTTAAAGTTGATGTAATGCTCTTACACACTAGATTACATTGCTGCTTCAATCCGGTCACCAATTCATGCATTGCACGGTCTTGCTGTGCCTGCAATACAATGTAACAATTTGTTTTCCAGCCGTTTAGCTAGAGGCTACTTGTAGCACAAAACAATAACAATGACTAGCCTCCTGCTAATGCCCCTCGTGGCTCGAGAGAAAGGCGTTCCTAAAGCCACTCATTGGTACATGTTGTACGGGTGAGTGTACGATGATTTACGAGACATCTCGAAAGCAGCATAAAAGTCGAGAGAGTGCTATTGGGCTGCAGGTGCAGGCGATCAGTAAACTGGGGAGTGAGACCGGGAGGCGGGAGCTTCGTGAGAGTGAGGAGAGTTAGATGTGGGTGTGGCTGGTGTGGCAGTGACTGAGTCCCATGAATATTGGAAATATAAATAGTATTAGTAATATGTGTTAGATTGTATAGGTGAATACCCGAATCCATACCAAAGTCATCATCATTCCTTGACAAAATCCTAGAAAATGTGTGTGTCAAACATTTATATTTGCTTATTACATGTATATACAAAGCTGTTTCTCACATTTATCCTGTTGCAAATCCTATAAACATTGGACAGTGTTAAAGAAAAACACACACTGTTTTGTATACATGCATACAGTACATGCCGGTCACTCTAAATTTTAAAAAAATGTACTAAATGTGTTAAAGGCACCTTTAACAAGATTTGCTCTCAGTGTCCCCCGTACAGTTGAGAAGTGCAATAATAAACGGTTACACTTTACTTGACAGTATCGACATAAGAGTGACATGACACTGTCATGAATGTGTCATAAACAAGCGCTTCTGTTATTAAGTGACATTCGTTTTTTGTCATAACAAGTTAGGGTTAGGATTAGGGTTAGAGGTTAGGGTTAGGTTTCATGTGTCATGACAGTGTCATGTGTTCATGACAGTGAAATGTCACTCTTATGTCGATACTGTCAAGTAAAGTGTTACCTAATAAACTAACTAAATGAGCGTCTTTTGCAACAAAGTATGAACATAACTCCGATATAATATAAAATGGACCGACAGCAGTCTGTAGAAAAAGATCTCCAAATTCCTGTAGCATAGCAGCTTTTTTCTGTTTCAATTTCGGAGGGGGGATGGGGTGGCAGTTTCCTACCCGGAACTAGACAGTTGCTAAGTCGGTAATCACCTAAGGCCGCTCAGACAATGTAATGGCAGAAGTGCCGTTCATCATGTTATGAGGTTATGTGCCATCAAAATGATTTTGGAAACGTTGTGTTAAGGTAAAAAAAATGGTGCCTCTTCTGTTAAAAAAGAGTGATGCAACATGATTCGGAACATAGTTGGGAGTGTTCAGTGCAGGGTGGATGCTCCTTGCTGTTCATTACTGCTGTTTCTGATATTCATTCCCACCCTCCAGGCAGAATGTGGCTGATCCTGGTTGCTGTGGGGGGGCTGCTGGGGACCCTGGCTGCTGTCTTTCTGATTGCCCTCATCATCGCCTACAAAGTGAAGAGGTCCATCTCACCTATCAGCAGCTACCCAATCAAAGAGAAGATAGACTGACTAGTGACATAATTTGTTTACAGTAGATAAGATATTTATATTCAGGATGAATGAACAAAAATATAAGTAAACAGTAGAAAACACAATTTGCCATCTTTTTGATTAGTTAGTAGTAGAACTGTTGTAGGCTATAAAAGCAATATGGCACTCTAGATAAGTGCTATTCATAGCAGATATTGGCATGGCTGTGGCTGTCTATAGTCATAGCGAAATCTGCTACCAACACCACTCTCACTTGTGCCATATTGCTTAATTATACATAGAATATATTAATAATTCAATAAAAAATATATAATATAAAAGAACTGCATGTCATAGGTTTTCTTTTATGACTACAAGTGTGTTCTAAGCCTTCAACTTGTATTTCCTTTATTTTGTAGATGGCCTTTTCAAGCTGCGGTAGAGAGAAAGGTAATGTATGCCTCTTCCAGGCCTAAATTGATACACAACTACTACATGCATCACCTGAACAGGTTGGTTTTATTTCAACATTTGAACCAAATGTTTTTTGGCCAGAGTGACTCGCATGTGAGTGCATGCATATGTGGCAACAGGACCAGTGTCATAATGAAAACAATGAGTAAAGAAATCCATCCTGAAATGAAAATTGAGCTTTTTGATAACAAACACCTGTGCAAAAGTAAAAGCACTGATGAAGCACTCATGAATATATTCAGTGTCTGCTCCTACTTGTTTAGGGGTCCCAACCTGATGATAAAGATGTCACATACACAGCCTTAGATCCCAAGGCCTCAAGCTCATCAGAGTATGAAACTCTCAATGTAAGTTATACATTTCCATTTTAAGATGCATGTGATGTCATGTCTATTACAATAGTATTCAAGCATCTGAACACTCCAAGTTCAATGCGCCTACCATTAGCTCATGCTGATATATTTTCTCATATTGAGCAACGCATTTGTACACACTCAAGGAACCACAGATCTGTTTTAAGACATCAAACCAAAAAACTCACCAATATCTCTGTCAGTATCCTAAACAACAGTAAATGCCACGGTAAAAGTCATCTTATATGTCAAATGAAAAATAAAATGCTAACAGGCATTTTCTATCTCTCCACTGGACCATCCTCAGTGACAGGTCTTTATTCTGCGTTGCCTTTTTAAGAACCGGCACATTTGCTGAATGCACCACGTAAACAAACACAACTGAATTGAACTGAACTTGGAGTGTTGTATTTTCAGAAAGTGAGGAACCCACGCCAAGCAAATGAAAGCCAGTGAATTCTCCTGTGCACATTCAGCTTTCTGCACTATCCTGATGAGGATGAAATACTATGAGGAGGGCAGCTACTGTATAAGTCATGCATTACAATGTAGTCTATTGGAACATTAGTTCAAACATTTTGTCAAAATGTTATACAAGTTTGCACTTTTAGATTAAAGGTAAAAGTCTATATTTTTTATACTGGGCCCTATGCTGTTTCTACAGTCAGTGAATTATTAGAAGGGAACCGTAAATCACTGACTATTTATTTTCTATAGGTGTTGCATTAACACAGTTCATGATGGTAAACTTTGCCCATGCATTTCAGGTGGTTAAATGTAACCAATGAACTGATTTCATTGTTTTATTATGAATTATTTGTTTATTATGTCTTGATGTTTGTTTGTAGTACCCTGGATCCAAATTTCTTCTATCTCTCGAGTGAGAGGGACCAATCAAATCGGTGTAGGCGGGACAAAGGCGAGCTACACTGAGGACTAACACTGATGAATTGTTGTGATTGGTCGTAGCGTTATCCAACTGCGTGCAGTGAGTTTCAAATGCATGCTTGGTGCCGCCCCTCGAATTGGGCCATTTTCATTACTCGTGGCCAGACCCTTAATCTGAAAGATTCCAGGGTCTGGTTTACCAGGCTATGTTTGTAGTGCTTTGTAATGTACTTTATGCATAAAAATGTGTTATCTAAAAGACTAACTTACCTATTATAGAAGTAAACAGACACAGATATGTCTGCAAAGATAATTTACATTTTGTTAGACTTTTACAGTATAACATTATTAAATAGTCATGAAAATAATCAGCAACCACTTTCCATAGGATTATACTTTATAGCCCTGTTTCGACCTTGCCTGTTATAGCGATTTATCATGCATTAAATAAATAAAATCAAATAAAATATTTTTGGCAAATCCATTTGTTTTTCTGTACATTTGATAACAGCTGAGTGAAGTACAGGCAGTTTGGAAGGAAAGCCTCACAGTTTCATTGGTTGTTTCAACCTTCTTTAGACCTTCAAACGTCCTCATCAGTATATAAACACTTCAAAATGACAAACAATGGTAATATGTTTTGAGGACTCATGTGGTTGGCTTTTAGATGAGCCTTTGTTTACACACATGGCAGCTAGAATTTACCTGGACTACTCGATTGTCTTACAGAACAGCAAAGCCTGGATGTTAGGCACACCACATATGTACAGTATCACAGGAACTATGTTTTCCTCAAAATGATATAGTCCCACAATTAGTAGATAGTCTGATAGTTCTACAATTAGTCCTTGAGCCAGAGGGGTTGGTCGGTACCATCTGAGGGGAATAAGTCTTATGGTCATTTTTGGCAAGGTATACCACTTCTTAGAGAGTTAAGAAATAAGTGAAAGCATGGCATTGGTAGCTTTTTGTGTTATTAGTATCACCCTGTTTATGTATATTATACGCTTATACAGGGATATATCAGATGAATAGTACCTTAACTAATAGATATCCCCCCCAAACTTCCCCAGCTGATTATTTACAGTAAGCCAATAATTGTTTGTATTGGAGGTTTTCTGAAATATTATGTATGTAAATTAGCCATTATTATAATGAAATATGTAATAATTTGCATACATTTCAAGTGCAAAAATCTTAACCCTGGATAAAGTCAGGTTCAAAATTATTCTTTTTGTATTTCATTTGGTGACAAATTAGAATGAAATATTATTCCTGAAATGCTGTATTTTGTATTGTCTCTTCATAAATTTGCTGAAAACCCATGTTTTATATATATATATGTTACAGAACTTTTATTCTCTTTCCATGCTACAGGTTACAAATCATACAGATTTGGTTCAGAGTTGTGAAAATGGTGATAATAGATGTTTTTAACGGCTGTTGACAGTATTACACCCACTGTAATAACATTTCACTCTAATATGTTCAAAACTGACCATATCCAGTGTTAAGGTACACTTACATAAAATTTAATACATAACATTTCAGAAAAGTTGCAATACAAAATAATATTGGCTCAATGTAAATAATCAGCTGTGCAGGTTTTGTGGGGATATCTATCAGTATTTTTAGCCTATTCACCTGTAAGATATCCCTCCATAAACATACAATGGACATTGAGGCTGATAAAACACAAAAAGGTACCCCAAATGCAATGCTATCACATATTTTCTAATTGTAGGGTGGTATACCTTGTCAGTCATTATGAAACGTATTCCCCTACCGACTGACCAAAATTAGGGAGTCTGGCTCAAGGACTAAATAATGTATCTACGGTCAAGAAGATACTATTAGAATCATGTTATTGTTCATAACAGCAGAATAAATGTTACATTTAATTTTTTTAAACACTATCCAGACCCACATATTGGGATTTTAAAGGCTACTCTAATCTCGTCTGACATGATCATTTTTAAAGATACTGCTTGACAATGCTATTGGTTGGCTTTAACCAAACATTTCACAAATGAATGTCAGCCACTCAGGAACAAAGCATCAAAAAAGTGTTTCCTGACATAATCCAATTTAGATATTTCTTCCAAGCAAAACTGGAAGCAACATTAGCATAGCCTACTCAAATGTCAGGTGACTGGATGCAAGTTATATGAACCAATATTAACTAAAACCAAGTTGGCAAGTCTGACAGATTGAGGGGACTTAGCCAACATTTTGAATGTTTACTCTCATGCCCCTCCCCCACTACCATGGAGCACCCTCTCATCGAATTTGTGATGTGCGTCAGTGCGCACCAGACTGTTATTGACAGTCAGATCTCACACAGCCCTGCTCTGATTGGACCAGAAGAACCGGGAGCTGTGGACTTTTGCAAATAACAAATAACAGGCTGGAGGTAAAAGTGCAGGTTTTTTTCTAAAACCAGCTGATTTATGCTGTTCTGTCTGAGCATAGTGTTGTTTCAGTGAATACTGTATGATCAAAACAATCTTGCCAACTGCAGCTTCAAGCTTTAGCCTAAATCAGAAGCACACATGCACTCAAATAAAATGTACACTGATGTTTGTCTGTTTATCTGTTGACAAATCACACAGATCCAAATCACAGGGCTGGTTCAAAAATTATTATTCACTTTTGTGAACTTTGCAAGATTGGGCTTTTGCCCTCACAGGGATCTATACTATCTGAGGGTCCTTCTTTTGCATTTATTTAGATTTCTCATTTCTAAACAATGTTATCATTCGTTGGGATGGAAACCAGAGATATCTTGAAGTCCTTAGCTTGTAATAATGTCTCCATAATCTTTTCCAGTGATTTAATTGATTCACATCAATTAATTGTGATCTACACGTTGTCAAATATAAAGAATACATAATTATTCATTTTTGATTTTGAGAACATAAGTCAACAAGATGATGCTATCACATCTGCTAGGAGATAGATGACTCTTGAGTGCTCTGAGTGTTCTGTCCTGGGTTTAAGGCATCTGTGGCGTCTCACCACGACTAAAAATGGAGTTTGACAAGTATTCTAGATTTAGAACTAGATTTAGCACTGCATCGTCGCTATAGCTATACGGTGCTCCTGCAAACCCATTCATCTGTTTCTGTTTTTGTCTCCCTGTTTTCTTTTTTGTTTTTCTTTTTTTTTTCTTCACAGACAAAAGGCACACAGGAGAGTGCGTACCCCTAGTGTTGACAACTGAATTAACATGCATAGAGGACTGCTGGAAGATAGAGGACACTAAATAACTACAAAGGTTTTCACATTTTTGAGTGTTGGGAAGAGGCCAAGGAGCCCCTTCACCCCATCACCACATATGCTGGGGGACCAAAACATTAACAGTGGTGCGCAGGCAGGCAGCACAGGAAACACAACCATTGAGGGGTGGGGAAACAGTAGATTGGAAGGTATTTGACTGGAGGAATAGAGTTTTCGGCTTTTTTGTTTTATTTTGTGTTCTCTTAAGATAGTTATGCCCCAGTTGATTCTGTTGTTTCATGCAGGCTCATAAACAAGTACATAAACATGAAATATTGAAAATGCACATAAACATGCAAAAGGGGCATATCTGGAGTAACTTAAAAAAAAAATTAATAACCTCAATCCTTGCCGCCATTATGACCACCGCTCTAAATCTAAACTAGATGTACCGCATAGCTGTACAAAATATGACCGCCGCTCAGTCCTGTACATCTGTTCCGCGAAAGAAAATAAATCACACTTCAATTTGTCTCCATATTTTACTCCATCCCCCACTCTTGAAACTTTTGTCTATGCTTGTTTGGCATGCCTGAGTGTGTGTGTGCGGCAGCCTACTGGTGCTGAAAAGGTGAATAGATTGTAGAATAGCCAAAGAAGATGTAGCATTGTTATAAAACCTTTAAAATCTCTAAACAATCACAAGTAGGGCAGTTCATCACAGTTCATCCATTGCAACTGGATTGATGAAAGGTCACTTACACCTGTAGGCTACATTGTATTTGGGAAAAGCAAAAGGTATCAGCATAATTTTATTTATTTATTAATTTATTTATTTATAAACAAAAACATCTCTGTCAGTTCCATGCCGTTTTCAACAGCTATCAAAAACAAAGGTCATTTTTGGATGGATGGATTTTTTGTGAATGTTTCATGTTTCAATGTGTCATCTTTAGTTCATGTAATACTTTATTGTCAATGCACAAATTAAGTAACAGTAGTCTGAAACAAAATGCTGTTTTACATCTAACCAGTGGTGCAAATAACTGACATGTCCAAATGGGCCTTGATGAAATGCGTCGCTAGACTGTTCATACACATTTTAACGGGCCAAAGTTGAAGAGCTGTTGTCCGTTAGTTATTGTTCGTGCAAATATAGGCTAATTCATGTTCCCTTGCATTGTGTAACTGAGGTCCATGGCTAGTCTGGCTTTCACCAGACCAAGCTCAATCTTTAATAAGAAATCAAAAAATAAATAGGCCTAGCGGCCAGATCAGGCTGGGTTCAACCAGCCTAGTCCATAGGCACCCGATATTGTTTAATTTTCCGATTGAGATATCCACGCTCTGGCTATTCTAAATGCAAAAATGCATCAGGGAGTTATGACAAAACTGTAACTAACAAATCCTAATAGAAAGCTGTTAGCTTCCCTAAGCTACAGGTAGGCTTATAAGGCAGGCCTATTTACAACCTAAATTGTCAATAGGCTATGCTGGCGACACAAATAAAATCTCCTTTGGAAACCAATGGCTTACGCCTTACAGTATCAAGCGGACTAAAACTGCCATATCGTGGCAAAGTTGTAATAAAATTCACGCAGCTCCATGAGTCAAGGAAAGAGCGAATGAAGTAGCCACTTCTAAATGGGACCCACTACACAGTAGCTTAAGGTGTGTTGCTAAAGCAGTCATAATGAAATGAAGGTGTCATTGTTTGGATACTTCACACACACATGCTTTTTAATTTCACAGACTACAACTACCAAGCTGGAATCAAAGCACATCGATTCCCCTCTCTCTCACACCCTGCACGCACTTAAAACTAAATAAACAGGCGTCTCAGTCTCACGCATGTAGCCTATAGGCAAAACTGTATCAGACCGGTGTAACGTTGGTAAATCTTCCATTGCACAGAATGATTTTTGTAGCACGTGCAACAAATGATAGTCGAAAGATACAATTACAGTGCTGCTATCAATTTACTTGGTATAACCGCATTTATAGTTCTCTACAAATGCAATCAATCACAAATGCCTCCATCACTCAACCAACGCTAACGATAACATTACCTAGGTCCTTATTGATATTATAAGATTAACGTACCTGCAGTAAAAACCAAGCATGTCCGATAAACATCCTCAGATTTATTTCGGCTTCAAGAAGAATTGGGAATTACATTTCATGTGAACATCGTCATATCCTTGTTAGATGTTCTCTGCGGTAAACTACAGTCCTTGTAGGAAGCGTCCATTGTTTTTCCAACCCACTTTTAACTTCCAACACAATTACGTCTCACTGCAACGATGCGCCATCTAGTGGAGAAACGACTACTTATCGCCAATACTGGAAATGCAGCCATGATGATGATGATGATGATGAATATTTGGCTTTCTTTTAATCCTACTGAATTTGTAATTATGTATCGGCCGTTCTAATACCGATAGTATGTGGGTGCCTGTGTGTGTGTGCATGTGTATATGTGTGCACCGCCATCTACAGGCCAATGAGTGTACAGTCACTAAATGTACACATAACCAAATTTTTAGACCCCCCCATGGATGAAATTCTACGAAACCCAGAGAATGCCAGGTCAATCATACACCTAAAATTTGGTGCAGTTCTGAACATAACTGAAGATAGGGGCGATTAAAGCAGAATAATATTGCATTTTCATTTTTTTACCAGGGGGTGCAAATCACAAATGAGTGATTATGGGCCAGGTTGATGTGGGCCCTTGAGACCAACATACCATAAAAGATTCTTCATCCTCAGTGCCACGGTTCAGGTAGTTATTTAGGAAAAACAGCTTTTTTTGCGGTTCGGGGGGCCCAGCACGAGGGGGGGAGTGGCCCCCGGGGACGAAACAAAATATTTCCGTAAAAGTCTAGTGGGGCTACATACCCACCAAATTTCATGTGCCCCGGTGGTTCGGTGTCCCAGGTATCGTTGACCAAAAATTCAGGAAGTAGATGACAGGGGCTTTTTTTTTTTTTTGACAATCCCTATATGACCGCTTCGCTAGCTTCGCTAGCGGCGGTCATAATAAACACACAGGGTAGTGTGCTCTCTCTAGGGCTCTGTGTGCTGGCTAATCACTCTAGAATCTTCCAATAACGTTTGATATGGGCACAGCAGAGCTCAGCTTTGTGGTCCACTGAAAATGACAATTGTACCTTACTGTTAATTCCATCTTCAGTGATCATGCATAATATAATGTTTATTTCTGTGATGACTAGAAACTAGGCTAGATTATATACAGTACATCTATTAAACTTTCTGTCTGTCAACATCCATTAAACTGTCTATATTCAAAACACTGCATTTTGACATCAACATTTGTCACGACCAGCAATTGCCATGCTGCAGGGTGGACTGTCCTTTGTCTGTGATTCTTATGGCTGCTGTCTGTCTGTCTGTCTGTCCCGAACCTACTGTACAGGTGGAGCTGTAACCTGGCCATGCGGGTTAATTGATGGCTGCAGGACCTCTTAAAAGAGGCCTTCTTCTCGGCTCTCTCTCTCTCTCCTGTTCCGGCCGTCCGTCTGCGCGGCTGGCTGCAGCCTCGCTCCACACATTTACCTTTACTTACCCCACACATCATTCTATACTGATAAACACTACACTTTTGGTTAATCACTATATTTACTGATACACCTTTATTTACTTATTAAACATTCATTGTTAAATGTAGCAATCGGTGTGTCTACCTTTAATGTCATTACCACTGTACGATGTAATGTGTCAAAAAAAGTGGTTTTGACACATTTCAAAAGGCCATGGCTTGAAAGTGGTCAAAGATGAAGTCTGTAAATCTGAAAATCATTGTGTATGATCAAAGGTTTATGAAGGGAGTAAATTTAATCATCTAATTTGCTTATTATGATATCACTGGATGGCAACCACCTCAAATAATGTGAGAGATATAAAGAAAGTCCTTCCCTCATCTCTCAATTAAATTAAAAAGTGACAGGTGGGCGGGACTTCCGGTTGATTAAGGTGGGACTTCTGGCAAAGGTATTTGATTTCCGGTGAAGGGTTTTGAACTTGTCATCAATGGAGTCTGACAGGCAGTGTTGTATAAAATACTAGAAAGCAATACTTGAGTAAAAGTACAAGTATCGTACTAGAAAAAGACTTTGGTAGAAGTGAAAGTTACCTTTTAGAATATTACTTAAGTAAAAGTCTTAAAGTATCTGATATATACTGTACTTAAGTATCAAAAGTAATTTTCTGATATTTAATGTACTTAAGTATTTGAAGTAAAAGTAAAAAGTAAAAAGCAAGCGGTTTTATTTTGAACTTTTATTGTGAACTTTGTCACAATACTTAATGTCACTTTTGTATGAAATTCAGGTAAAAATGAAAAATAAATAACTTATTAACCGGCCCACGTTTTCCATAGTGGTGGAAATTGGATAAATGAAGCAACATTTCCATTTCACTACTATCCTGTAGTTTTTATTAGTACCATGGTTCAACAAATGTGTAAAGGTTATATAATAATTCACTTCAACTGAGAAGTTACAGTAACAAAAAATATTCCACTATTCCACAAGTTAACAAAAACAGAATGAAAGCCTTTGAAATGTAGCCTATCCCACACTTCCACAAAGAGGCATATTGAACTAATGTTTAGGCTACATGTTTTTTTGCATGGGGAGGCTATATTGTTGTTTGGTGATTAAGCCAGAGACTTTCTAATGAGGAGACACAGCACTCAAAAAATCCTCCATAGAAATGCATGGGGCTAGCTTGTAACACCAATATCAAAGTCAAAGTCAAAGTCAAAGTCTGCTTTATTGTCAATTAGTGTATGAAGCTGTTGGTGAGTCTTGTGGTGCGGGAGCGCAGGCTTCTGTACCTCTTCCCAGAGGGCAGTTGATCAAACAAATTGTGAGCGTGGTGACTTGCATCACTCACAATTGTGGTCGCCTTGCGGGTGAGGTGGGAGGTGTAAATGTCCAGGAGAGGTTTTCACTGATGTGCACCCCCAGGAATTTGGTGCTGCTCACTCTCTCCACCACAGCACCGTCGATGGTCAGTGGCAGGTGTTGGGTGTGACCTCGCCGGAAGTCAACAACAACAGGAGGTTGTTGTCCCTGCACCACGTGGTCAGAAGGTCGACCTCCAACCTGTATTGAGTCTCGTCGCCCTTGGTGATGAGACCCACCAGAGTTGTGTCGTCAGCAAATTTCACTATGTGGTTGTTGCTGTAGGTTGCAGTGCAGTCGAAGGCCAGCAGGGTGAAGAGCAGCGGACTGAGCACGCAGCCTTGAGGGGCCCCGTGCTCAGTGTGATGCTGCTTGAGATATTATTGCCAACACGCATTACTTGAGGCCTCTGACAGAGGGAAGTCCAGTAGCCAGTTGCAGAGGTAGGTACTGAGTCCCAGTTTGTCAAGTTTGCAGATGAGTTGTTGTGGTATTATGGTGTTGAATGCAGAACTGAAGTCTATAAACAGCAACCTCACATATGAGTCTATTTTTTCCAGGTGGGTGAGGGCTGGGTGGAGGGCAGAGCAGATTGCATCCTCTGTGGACCGTTTGGCTCGGTATGCAAACTGGAAGGGGTCCAGGGTGGGGGGTGGGGGGTGGTGAATGGATTTGATGTGTGACATGACAAGCCGCTCAAAGCACTTCATGATGATGGGTGTCAGTGCCACGGGGCGGTAGTCATTGAAGCAGGATGGAGCAGTTTTCTTCAGCACAGGTATGATGGTGGCAGCTTTGAAACATGATGGGACAATGGCTTGCTTCAGGGAAGTGTTAAAGATGTCTGTGAAGACATCCTTAAGCTCCTCAGCGCAGTCCTTCAGCGCACGACCTGGGATGTTGTCTGGGCCTGCTGCCTTTCGGGTGTTGATAGCAGCAAGTGTCCTCTTCACGCTGTCGGCAGAGAGGCACAGGGGCTGCTCGTGTGGAGGGGGAGGGGCTCGGGTGGAGGGGGAGGGGTCTTCTGTGGGCAAGTGCTGTTTTGTGCTTCAAAGCGAGCAAAGAAGCGGTTCAGATTGTTGAGCAGAGGGATGTTGCTCTCACAGCTCTGTGGCGCGGGCTTGTAGTCCGTGATTGCCTGAATGCCCTGCCATAGGCTTTGTGAGTTCCTGCTGTCTTTGAAGTGGGTGGTTATCTTGTGAGTGTATTCCTTTTGTGCTTCCTTAATGCCACGGGACAGGCTGGATCTTGCTGTTCTCATGCCAGCTTCATCCCCAGCTCTGTAGGCTTTGTCTCTGGCCCTCAGCAGCCTGAGGACATCCCCTGTCAGCCATGGCTTCCAGTTAGCCCGAGTGATTATGTCTTTTGTGTGGGTCACATCATCAATGCACTTGGTGATGTAAGAGGTTACAGTGTCTGTATACTCCTCTATGTCTGTCTGGTGGTTGTCAGTGGCTGCCTGCTTAAACATTTCCCAGTCTGTTGTGTCAAAGCAGTCTTGAAGAGCATCAGAGGCTCCCTCAGGCCACACTTTTACCTGCTTGCGAACCGGTTTGTTTGCTTTCACTCTTTGTCTGTATGCGGGCATTAGCATAACAGTGATATGGTCAGAAAGTCCAATGTGGGGGAGGGGGGTGGCTTTGTATGCTCCTTTGTGTGTAGTGTAGACCAGGTCCAGGATGTTGTCTCCTCTTGTTGGAAAATCAACATGCTGGTGTAGCTTTGGAAAAACAGTTTTAAGATCTGCATGGTTAAAATCTCCAGTGAAGAGGGAAGATTTTTGTACTTTTTATGATCATCTTGTATGATTTTTTAGTCATTTCTTGTTTTTTTGGCCGGGGCGGGGCGTGTGCTGTTAGGGAGAATAAAAGTGGTGTAAAAGTATGGGTAAAGATAGCAAAGTAAGCATGGCTAGTTTAGCAACTCCTGAAAATGCGGGTCCTAGTAGCGAGCGGCTAAGTGGGGCCCCTAAGAGAAAACATTAAGAGAAGACACCAGAGAAAGCTATAGGCCTCAGTATAGGCATCTGTTGAGTATGGATGCTTTTGAATTTGGCGGGGGTGCTTTTGGATGAGTCGTGTGTGTGTGTTTGTGTACATGGGGTGTGGGTGTACACGGATGTGTGTGTGTGTGCGTACGTGGGGGTGTGTGAGTTTCTCATGTGCTGGGGATGCATGGTGTGTGTCATGAGGTGATCATGGGAGTGTTATGCCTAGATCAAAAATCAAAAATCCGAATGGGTGCTAGAAGCCATGAGTCTGGTAAAAATGTCTGTATAAAAAAGGTTGGCATCAACAGAGTTGTAAATTCAAATTCATCAAGATTTTCATCAAGTCATTGAAAAGAATAAAATGTATCAGACAGCAGACCGGTGGAGAGAGGGTAGGGGGTTGGGCCAAAGGTCTGTGTATGTGTGTGGGTGTGAGTGTGTGTATGTGTGGAGAGAGGGGGAGAGAGAGAGGAGGGGGTTTGTATGACTGTATGTATGCTTAAAGTTTTAGTGATATGAACCTGAATAAAAGAATCAAGGATGTGATGATGCCAAGAGCCTAAAAAGGTTTCAGCCATGTGTCTGTGAACTAAAATAAAAAATAAATCCTACATTTAAGCTGAACCTTAAGGCAGGCATGTCTAATGTCATGGCTTCAGGGTCCTGAGGGAGTAGGTTGTGTGTGTGTGTGCTTTTCAGGGTTAAACTGAATGTGAATGAACTGAATGATCTGATCATGTCAAGAACCTAAAAAAAAATATCATTCATGTTTCTGTGAAGAATAAAAAATAAATCATAAATGTAATGTTCGGGGGTAAGCGTGTCTAACGCCATGGCTCCAGGGCCCTGAGGGGTAGGTTGCAAGTGTGTTAGACACGCTTACCCCCGAACATTACATTTATTATTTATTTTTTATTCTAGTTCACAGAAACATGAAAAAGAAGCCTTTTTATTATTTAGGTTCTTGACATGATCAGATCATTCAGTTCAGCTTAAATGTAGGATTTATTTTTTATTTCAGTTCACAGACACATGGCTGAAACCTTTTTAGGCTCTTGGCTCATCACATCCTTGATGTTTTTATTCAGGTTCATATCACTAAAACTTTAAGCATACATAAAGTCATACAAACCCCCTCCTTTCTCTCTCTCTCTCTCTCTCCCCCTCTCCACACACACACGCACCACGTATACAGACCTTTGACCCAGCCCCCTACCCTCTCTCCACTGCTCTGCTGTCTGATACATTTTATTCTTTTCAATGACTTGATGAAAATCTTGAGGAATTTGAATTTAAAACTCTGTTGATGCCAACCTTTTTTTATACAGACATTTTGACCAGACTCATGGCTTCTAGCACCCATTCGGATTTTTGATAATTGTCTAGGCATAACACTCCCATGATCACCTCATAACACACACCCATGTACACACACACACACACACAGACACCCCCCAAACACATGACTCATACAAAAGCACCCCCGCCAAATTCAAAAGCATCCATACTCAACAGATGCCTATACTGAGGCCTATTCACCCCTTGCAAGTGACGTCACGTTTTGTTCGCGCCACAGCAAAATAGCCTAGTGGACGGCAAGAACACGAATCAAATCAATGGGTTGTAATGGGACATATCGCACAGCTAGGAGATTATAGTGAGATTTAACCGTAGTAATGCCCTTCCACGACTGTTGGCTTATTGTTTGGAATACAACAACATCCCATGTTCTTGCATAGATATATTTTGGTTTGTTTTCTTTGTGTTTCGGGAGTATTTCAACCACAATTGCATGCTTATCTCCTCAGTGTATGAAGCACAGCAACGGTTGCTATAGCAACCATAGACTCTGAACAGGACAGCAGATAGCACTTAGGCAAAGTCTTTGGCAAGATCTGAATGTAAACAGATAATACCGTTCAAGTTTTTTTTTTAATTTCCTATTTCTTTCAATTCTTTAACTTAAGACATGTAAGTAAGTTTATTAAAGCTGGGCAGCGTACAGACTGACGAAGTTACATTAGCCCTAGCACTATGAGCTACGATAAACGTTAGCTAGAATAGCTAGCTTCTAAGTGTGGCAGCTAGTTATTATTTCATGTTCTGATATGACATTCTTAACGTTTTGACTATGTTACAACTGATAAAAGCAAGACAAATAAAGTAACCAAATCGCTTTGCAATATTTTAGTCCAGAAATACTTATGGGTGTTCATTTACCATAATGTTAATTACAGTAGCCTAACGTAACGTTATCTCCCCTTGCTGTTACCACCAGTTTTAATAACTTTAACTTTGACTATCAGACCCCAAACAGCAATACATTGAACTACAAAGATGTTATAGTAATGGTGTTCAGTTCATCATAATCTTTATGACATAATGTAATTTGCCGTCCGTCTCCCATCTTTTTGCCGTCCAGCATGGAGCCGTCACGTGACTTAAGTCACGTGTCTGCAAGGGGTGAATAGCTTTCTCTAGTGTCTTCTCTTAATGTTTTCTCTTAGGGGCCTCACTTAGCCGCTCGCTACTAGGACCCACATTTTCAGGAGTTGCTAAACTAGCCATGCTTACTTTGCTATCTTTACCCATACTTTTACACCACTTTTATTCTCCCTAACAGCACCGCTCATAATTGCTCGCGCATGACACTCCCATGACATCCCCCACCAGGAAACAACCCATAACCAACACCAGGGTTCTAAATTATCTTTTTTGATCACCAGCCAATGTGGCTGGTAACTTCACTTCATTTCATGTTTGGGATCTCTATCTATCTATTTCTCTGTCGATATCCTCATCCCCTGCTTCATTCCTATTCTCGCACCCATAAGTCTGTCCCAACCACTGCCACATTTAGTTTAATCTTAACTTAATAAAAAGGAGATATCAATTATCATCAACAATGACAAGCCAGCTAGAACCTTCCACTCGTTTTCTCTCCCTCTCCTGCAAACTCAGACGCGTTCTCAATTAAATGGAGTAGCATAGGGCCTATGTTAAAGTTGGATCTTTATAGAGAGGACCCGAAAAGTATCATCTTTATGTAACATGCTGTTGGTGCATGTTGACATTGTATACTTTCTCTAACAAGAGTGAAAAACAGTTTGCAGTACAGCTACTATGTATTGGCTAAATGTTGGACCCTCCTCTGTCTCTTGGTGCCCTACGCACAGTGTGTGATGCATGTGGTAGTGGTGATAACTGATCCGGCTACCTTTTTAAAACTGAAAATGTTCGCCTACAAGCTCCTCACGTTCCATCTTCAGCTAACTCCATAGACAATAAAATAAACGATCTTGCTGCTTCAGGTTTTGCGGCCTCCGTTACATGACATCAGACCCCCACAAAGGAAATAGGTAAACACAATGCGTTTATTGTGTTAATATTTCGTAATGCATTATGCATTTGTGTTATGTATGTAGTGAAGCGGGAGTAGAGTTTCAGATTTTAGTTGTCGACTACGCCACCTAGAGGAGTTATGCTCCCCTAGGAATTAAATGGTGAGGTGGTGTGCTTAAATGCAGCCTGGGCACACACTTCCTCGCTATCAGATTTGTAGGCACACAGGTTCGTTGCAATTATGAGACAGAGACAGAATTCTATAAACCAATAATTACGTGTTTTTATTGTATTTCAAGAACACATCAACCTGAAGAGAATGGCATACGGTCATTTTATTTTGGACAAGACAGAACAATTCACATTAGGGATACTCCCATAGACAGGACAAAACAAATACTTAAACACATGGAGTGGGGCTTACCCAGGGGAGGCAGGCTATCTGGACTGGGGTCAACAGGACCACACGTGGAACTCTGGATACACCACAACCACCCAGGTGCACGCTACACTGGGAATGCACACAGTAAAACACACACATGAAAAATAGACACCCACCACAAGGTGACAAGCCTCCCTGCAGTAAAGCCCCAACTTCGGTAACAAAAAAAAAAGAAACAATGAAAGACACAATCACACCAATGGGTCAAGAAACCGGTCTAAGTCATGAGGAGCCAACAGACGCTCTCACCGTCTGAGGGGCAGTGAAACAAAGGTGTAAGTAAGCTTACAGTTAGAGTAAACACAGCATGCACAACTGCAACAGAACCAAAACCCAACAGGGGCACCACAAAAGCGCCTTAACCACTCACAGCAGACTTTGTGACAAATACAGACACATGCCCATGCAATAGACGACACTTGCCACTGGTGAGACATATAATGGACAAGATAACAAAGAAATAAACAAACTAAACACAACGCCAATGACGCGCTGACCTTTTCCCACAGACAAAGACAGAAATAAAACCATACAAATAACACATACACAGGCCCGCATGCACACACAAGCGGAGGGTTACTGTAAGAAGCCTGTGCCAGCACGCACAGTAGGCTCGCCTAGATTAGGCCTACTGCTAATGGCATCACGTCGCGGACAGACGGCATACTAAATAAAACAAAACAAAATCAGAGAGACAAAACAGCAGCACAAGTATTAGCTGGTGAAAATAGAGATCCACTCCCATGGATGTAGCCAGCGTACAACCACAACTGCTGATGAAATGCGATTTCCCTGCGATAGTGGACGCGTATTGAACTGGGTGGCCAATCGGACCATGAAACCAGCAGAAGACAACAAAACCCACACACTCCTTAGCTCACGAATCGCTAAATGAGTCACAACGATCAATCGCTCGACTCCCAACTCCTGCAGCACCACTCCCAACCATGGGTCCCTTCTGCAGAAGACCACGGATATCCACGAGCTGCTAACCACAGGAGCACAGAATGAGAAGGAGCAAACGAGGGCACAAAACTAGAGACAGACAAACAATCCCAACCTAGTCCTGCCGCTTCCCAGGCCATGTCTGACACCACACTTATAAAGCAAGCATCAGCCTCTTTGATAATTACTACCCATCCGGCATCCGGTGTGGCACCGATGTGGTGGGTTGGCTTAAAGGCACAGGCACTCCATTTCAACCTATTACATGTACATGTGTTAGGTACTTTTTACTTTACTTTACTGGCTAACTCCCTCCTCTTTCAGTCTATCCTCCCTGCTCTGGCTCCGTTCGTTCTTCTAATTCCTTGTGTTTTCTGGTAGACGCTCCGTTCGTTTCCATGGTCTCTCGCGCTGGTTTCACTGCAAACTGCGTGCAGCCGACGTAGCATTACGGCACAGTGGTCATGGGAAATGTAGGAAGTAGGCCTACTGCCGGGGGATATATGACCGAAAACTTATGTATCATGCATGTAATGCCTCATGCATCACCGGCCAAACTGGCTAGTAAGTTTTTATTAACACCCGCCAAAATGAATTTTAACCCGCATTTGGCGGGTTGGCGGGTGTTAATTTAGAACCCTGACCAACACATCCGTGTACACCCCCACACCCTGTACACCCCCACACCATGTACACACACACACACACACACACACACACACACACACCCATGTACACATGCACACACACACACACACACACACACACACCCAAAAAAACAAGAAATGACTAAAAAAACATACAAAATTATCATAAAAAGTACAAAAATGACACTGAAACCTACAAAACTGTCAAATTCAGTATCTCACCGCACACACACACCCACACCCACACACACACACACAACCCCCTCCACCAGACATGTGACTCATACAAAAGCATCCCACCACATTTAAACAACCTGTCAGCCTCCATTGATGACAAGTTCAAAACCCGGATGTCCCACCTTCACCGGAAATCAAATACCTTTGCCGGAAGTCCCACCTTAATCAACCGGAAGTCCCGCCCACCTGTCACTTTTTAATTTAATTGAGAGATAAGGGAAGGACTTTCTTTATATCTCTAATGGGCCTTTCAGTAAATAACATACTGGATATTTGAGATGTCTTTTTTTTTGTCATTTCATCCACATAACTGCTGTTTGTCGCAATTTTGTGACTTTGCCGCTTATCAAGAGTTCTTTTTTTTTAACCTTCGTTTTTTTCCCCCATGTCACCTCCAGGGCTGAACGGGTGAAAATCATTACAAAATCCTGATGGGAGCAAGTGTGCGGACATTCCACCTTTTTCCTTTTGTTAACCTCCAGGGCTCAGTACATTAAACTATGTGTATCAACAACTTTTAAAGTGCCCATATTATGAAAAAAAAAAACACTTTTTCTGGGATTTGATGTGTTATTGTGTGTCTCTGGTGCTTCCACACGCATACAAACTTGAAAAAAAAAAACACCCATGCTGAGTGAGATAAGGATTTCCGGATGTATCCTGCCCTCAGCCTCCAGGGTGAGCTGGTCAAAATCGGCAAGGCTTTTGACGTCACAAGCCGAAACATTTCAATATTCCCACCCACCACCTCCTTTTAGGGCAATTATGTTACGTGAATATAATGGAAACCTATGGATCGAAGTGGGCCGGGAAAAGGATTTATACTTACTAAATCGTTGAACAAACGTGGATAAAAGGCACAAAATAAGGTTGGTGTAAGAGTTATCTGTTTGTTCATGGGATTCATTCTAATTCCATCACTTACATATTTCCTACAACTAGGTGAGATAGCTAAGCTTATGTTGTAGGCTACTGAAGTTCCACTGTTAGATAGCTAGCTAGCAAGCTAACCTGGCTAGCAAGAGCCTGGCAGCGGTGCTTTGCCTGTGCTATACCCGAAAATAGTTCCAAATCTAAATTGGTCTAGTAAATCCCTTCATGTTAATTTGCATTGATATTTGTACTCGATGTGAATGTACAGGTTATGAGAAATAATTATAAAAAATCTTTGAGTTATTTGATTCACTTTTGCAACGACATGCTAGCTGGAATCGCCGGATTACAGCGACTACTCTAAACTAAAGCTAACCGGGCCGTTTCTAGATTAGGACAATGGCTGGGTCGGCTATAAAACGCTCTTGCTCACTAATCCAACTCTAGGGACTGCGGGGAGTGACCCAATTTCACCTAGGGGTGGCGTATTCCTTTAAACCTTCCAACTGCTTGAGAGGCAGTCTTTCTTTTATCTACAATGCCTTATTGTATAATTCTGCCAAACATTTATCCGTAGAGAAACTATGGGATATGGGAACATTTAATCAAGACAGAAAATGGGAGACAATTTAGCTCAATTTATCTCAAAGCTCCAAAAATGTAGCTCACCAGTTGATCCACTTCAAAACTATCCACAGAGCATATGAAACTCCTCACCGAAAGTTTCATATGAATCGGGCTCACAGCTCTACCTTCTATATTTGTAATGTCCTACCCAGCACATTCATCCACATGTTGGGAATGTCCCACAATCTGTCTATGTACGCAGATATCACAGATCTATGGATGTTTATACTGGAGGAACTGTTTAAGTTTTCTCAGTCCAAATAAAAGCAAACCACATTAATATGATGGCAAATATTAATATTACATTTAATTACGTACATAACAGTGCTGTTAAATGTAAGCATCTCCCCAGCATTTGTGGTATCTGTCCCACTGCTTTCGCTGAGCTGAGACGCAGTGGAGCGTTTATGTAAGCTCCCCATGAGAACTTTTTTAAGTGGGGTCAAGCTCAGATCAGCGTTTGGTTAACATTCAGCCTGTTGTTTCTCTGGACCTCTCAGTGCGTGTCAGAGGGGAAGTTTTGATTTGAATGGACAGGCTCAGGCATGCTGGAATCTGGCCAATGAGCACACGAATTCTATGTTCATGAAAGGGTAACTCAAGCCATACTCAAGGGGCGGGATAAACGGTTGTCTTTCAGATTTCCTCTGCAATAGGATAGCATTACAATGAGTACCATGCGTTTTCCCACCAGCAGAGCTTGTTGGCTAGTTGATCAAACTTTTGCCAACTTAAAAAAAGCTTAACTCGAGTTGCGCTGATCGCCAGCAGCAGCATCCATCTTTTGTTTTCAAGTAGCAGGGATTCATGCGGAACCGTCACAACTCTGTCATCATTATGTTAAGCCCGTTCACCGACTCTACACGATGTGATTGGCCTGACCGAAGTTTGTTTTTGGCCCAACTCGAGGGGCGGCACCAAGCATGGATTTAAAAATCTCACTGCACGCAATTGGATAACACTAGAACAATGTTTACTCTGAATGATTCCGGACTTCTACGCAATTGGATCACACTACGACCAATGTTTACTGACCTCCAACGTTGCAGCGCTGTTTTAGTTTCAGTTTCATCAGTTTAGCTTGCCTCTAGCTTGGCCCGCACATATCAGATACGCCGATTTGATTGGTTGCCCGGGATGCAAGAGGTAAAAGTAACGTGCATCATTGCTCATTGCCAGAGTGTCTCGCAGAAACAATTCCATTGTGCTCTCGCGAGAGCTCTGGATTTCCAGTGTAGCACTTTGTCTTTGTAGGGCAGAATACATACATTTTATGAAGATTGATTTTCAGGAGCCACGTGGGATCGCCGAGCAAGATGGCTGCACATTAGAGCGGTCCAGAATAATCACCGAAATAATGTAATATATCTGTTAATATCTCCTCATTTACGACTATTTCAGCAATACTTCAGCAATACTTAATAGTTCCTTCGACAACATTCGTCAAATATACATTATGGCTTCGTCTAAGTATTTCAAAGGTACACGTGGAAAGTCTGCCATGGACACTGGTGGTGCTAGCTAGTCCTGGAACATAAATGGATGCGGAAATCCAGTAAAAAGGAAGAAAGTTCTCTCATATCTTAAAGCAACACCAAAGAACTTTCCCTCTGTCGCACGCATGCTATGCATCCATTATCTAGCACCGGCTTTGCAAATAACGATGTCCATAGACAAGGTAGAATATGTTGCACGATTTATGAAAGTACGATGTATTGCGACATCAGATGCAAGTCAAATTTGTAGTTTCTTATGTCTCATTCCATCAAGCTACAGATCCGCTACCCGATCTGGCAAACTTACATAGTGAGGTTATAGCCGATAGAGGGCTGTGAAGCGAATGCAGAAGTGCCGTTCACCCTGTTACAAGTTGATGAACCACTGAAACGATTTTGGAAACATTATTTTAAGGTACAAAAAACTCTTTGGTGTTGCTTTAAGCTTCAAAAAACAGACATAGCATTTATTCAAGAAACACACTTAACAGATGATGAGGCTAAGTTTTTTACAGCTCTTTTTCCAGCAAAAAAAATTGAGTTCTCATTTTGGTTCACAAAATGTTAAACTTCTCATTAGTAAGGGAATTTAGGGATGCAAATGGTAGGATTATTTGTCTTGATACCATCATAAACGGCCTGGAGTTAACACTCTGTAACATTTATGCCCCCAACAAAGATGAGCCTTCTTTTTTCCATGAGGTAAATAGCATACTGGGGAATGCCCAAGGTAAAACCATTTTAGCAGGAGATTTTAACCAAGTTTTGGATAGTACATAAGATAAAAGCAGAATTACCCAAACCGTAACACCTAAGGATAGAGCAGCTATTCACATGATGATGAGAGAAAATGGTTTAATTGACATATGGCGCTTGGTCAATCCAAGCAAACGTGAATATTCTTTTTACTCTCATTGCCACAAGTCCTTTTCACGTATAGATATTATTTTGATCTCTCAAAATCTAGTCAACTTTGTCATTGACAGCACCATTAATGCCATCTCCTTGTCTGACCATGCACCCGTTGTACTTTGTATAAATATACAACCAGACAAAACCAGGCGAGGTAGATGGAGGATGAACACCTCCATGCTGCAAGACATGATATTCCGTAATGATCTGGCAGAAGATTTATCATCATTTTTTTAAATCAACATGGGTAGTACAGATAGTGTGGCAATGGTATGGGAAGCATCAAAAGCTTGTGTTAGAGGTAAAATCATAGCGCAAACTTCTAAGAGTACATTAACACTGTTAAAAAATTGGAAGCAGAAATAATCATAATGGAGAGAGAACTGGCCAAACATTATTCAGACAGTCTGTTCAATGATATTTGCAAATCTAAATTCAAAATACAAGAAATATTCAACAAAAAGGCAGAGTATGCTTTATTTAGATTGAAAACAACATTTTATGAAGCAGGAAAGAAAACGGGCAGGCTTTTGTCTAGACAGCTTAAGGAGCAAAACTCTGCTCATGTAATTCCTGCGATAAGAAGAGAGGGTTCTCTAATAACATCTTCCAAAGGAATTAATGAGGTCTTCCAAAGTTTTTACGAGAATCTCTATAGGTCAGAAGGTATGCCAAACGAAACATCATTGCAGTCCTTTTTCTCCACTATAAAGTCTATCATCTCAACAGGTAGACATTCTACAGTAGATAAAATAACATTGCAGTCCTTTTTCTCCACTATAAAGTCTATCATCTCAACAGGTAGACATTCTAGATAAACCAGTTTCACAAGAAGAGGTCATAAAGGCTATTAAGGCTATGAAAACAGGGAAATCACCTGGAACCGACGGGTTTCCAGTTGAATATTATAAAGAGTATACAGACATAATTTCTCCAGTTCTGACTAAGGTGTACGAAGAGGCTTTTCAGACCGGCTCACTTCCACCATCTCTGAACGACGCACTTATATCATTGATTCCTAAAAAAGGCAAAGACCATACAGATCCTGCCAATTTCAGGCCAATTAGCCTAATTAATGTAGATAGCAAAATACTGGCCAAGGTTCTGGCTTTGAGGCTAGAAAAAGTTTTACCAGACATTATACACCCTGACCAGTTTGGTTTCTTACAGGGTAGATCTTCTTCTGATAATTTACAAAGGCTTATACACTTCATATTGTTGAACTCCTCCAGCACTGCACCAGTGGCTGCAGTCTCATTGGACGCAGAGAAGGCCTTTGACAGGGTCGAGTGGGGTTTTCTTCTCTCGGCCCTGTCAAGATTTGGGTTTGGAGCTGGTTTCATGGAATGGATCAAGATTCTTTACAGTAATCCTAAGGCAGCAGTCATGACAAATGGTCTGATCTCTTCATTTTTTAACCTCTTCAGGGGAACACGACAGGGATGTCCTCTATCACCACTTTTATTTACAATCGTTTTGGAACCTCGGGCCATAGCTGTAAGAGCAAATCCCTCTATCAAAGGAGTGGAAGGAGGGGGTAGCGACCATAAGCTAATGCTTTATGCTGACGACATACTTTTTCTAACTAGCAGGCCCGGAGTGGGTAATCGGGAGAATCGGGAGAATTCGCTTCACTTTTGGGCCGGTCGAGGGAAAAATATTGGCATTTGTCACGTTAATCTATCTTCTCTTAAAGTTGGCTACACACGTTCGCATTCTATGCCTAACGCCGCAGCCTGGTAAAAAAGGCCAGGTAAAAAAGACGAAAAGTATTGGAGGGAAATGCTTCCAAATGTGCCATGCTTCCAATTTTTTTGAAGAGGACAGACATAAGTGGCAACTGGTAAAGAGAACTAGCCATGATTATAACGGCGTAATTGGGCTAATAACCTACTGGACGTTGTAGCGTTGTCAACCTATTCGCAAGTAACATATTAAATTAATTAAAATATTAGCATTTTGGTATCATCCAATATGGCTATTTATAGACTTTGCAAATATTATGCAAATATTGATAACAAAACTCAAGCTTGATCTGTGTATGCAGTAGCCTATAGGCCTAAAAACAAAAGTAGCCTGAGCAGCAGATCAGCCAGTCCCCCGCTGAAAATGATGAGCCCGAAATGAACTATGACTACAGGGACAAGTAGAAAGAATAATAGAGTTAACCATATGAATTAAAGTTATTTTATGGAAGAAAGAACAGTAGGCTATGACATCAGTAGGCTACATGATCAACCTATATGGCTTGTTTGCTCAGAAGTGGGTGTAGTAAAGGAGCAAATCACCAAACAACAACATGATAGCTGACCCATGCAGAAAAAAACATGTAAACAATACATTTCAAATGCTTTATTTCTTCCTTCCTGTTTTTGTTAACTTATCAACCTATCCTTGTGGAATAGTGGAATATTAGCCTATAATAAAAACTACAGGATAGTAAGAGCTGAAATGTTGCCTTATTTATCCAATTTCCACCACCACTAAAAAAGTGGGCCGGTCTTGGGCCTGAAACTCCCGGGCTGAAAAGTGGCCCCACTCCGGCCCTGCTAACTAGTGAGTAGTGACCCACAAAACTTCCTACCTGCCTTAAAGGACACCATCAATGAATATTCTCATCTTTCAGGTTATAAAATTAATTGGACCAAATATGAAGCAATGCCAATATCCAAACATTGTCATCCACATGTAATGACACAGTATAACTTTAAGTGGGTCCCAAAGGGCATGGTCTACCTGGGTATCAAGTTGAGTCCGGACTTAAGTGAAATGTCTGTATTAAATTATGATCCATTGCTTCAAAAAATCAAGACGAATATAGGGAAATGGGAGAGGTTAAAACTGACCTTATGTGGCAAAGCAAATGTCATCAAAATGGTAGTTGCACCACAAATTAACTATATATCCATGATGCTCCCGCTCAGCATACCAGATCATATTCTTAAACAGTATGATAATCTCATCAAGGAATTTCTTTGGGCAGGGAGGAAACCTAGGTTTAAAATGAGCAAACTGTTTGCACCTAAAGATAAAGGTGGGCTGGGTTTACCTAATATTAGACTGTATAACTTGTCTTTTGAAATGGCTAAGATAGCTAAACACTGGATTAGAGGGGTGTCTGGTTTAAAATGGGCCACCATAGAGGAGAGTCTCGCCAAACCTTTTCATCCTATACAGGTATTATCCCAAAAGTTGACCGGTTTGGAGAGAGATAAAAACCCAATTATTAAGCACTCTAGGGAGGTTTGGGCAAAAATTCATAAGCTACATAAACTTTCACATCACAAACAGCAATATGCCTCACTATGGCTTAACCCAGAAATTAAAATAGGGAAACAAACAGTGTTTTGGAAAAGGTGGGTAGATAATGGACTTCATACAATTAATGACCTCTACAAAGATGGCTTTTTTAAATCTTTTGCTGAGCTAACTCAGGAGTATGATCTCAGAGAGAAAGGTGACTTTTGGAAATACTTGCAGATTAGACACTGCATAATGGGAAAAAGTCATCCAATAAAAGAAGACAATCCAGTAGTTGATTATTTCCAATATCCGTGTAATCATAAAGCATCAGTATTTTACAATAAATCCATCTGTGTGGCCAGCAGCACATGTGACAATCTAAGAATAATTTGGCAGAGGGATCTTGAGTGTGAAATTGATGAAGATAATTGGGAGCAAATTCTGGCAGATAATGGTAAATATATTAAAGAAATTAGATGTAGATTTATTCAATACAAAATACAGATTTTATTGGACACCATGCAGACTTTTTAGAATAGGAATAATAACTAGTAATATATGTTGGAAATGTAAAAAGGAAACAGGCACATTTCTGCATCTCATGTGGGATTGTGCTATATGGTCAAGCCATTCTGGTGTAGAATATTGGGGTTTCTTGAGACGTGGATAGGAGTTGACCTACCAGTGTGCCCACGCTTATGTCTTCTAGGAGATAAAACTGTAATACCACAGCTGACGAAAGATGTTCATCCAGTGCTGATGGTTGGGTTGGCCTCAGCTTCTAGAATTATACTACGACATAGGAAGTCACCTATAAATCCAACATTCCAAGACTGGAAAGTTTTAATGAGCCAGACAGTGTCGGATGAGGTCATGCTTGCTAGAATAAAGGGTAGAGGACCGGTGGTATTGGGTAGCTGGGATTTCTTTGCAGAGTACCTGACCTCTGGACTTGTACTTTAACTACTGGGATGTGCTAGGAAGACTATGTACATTCATCTTCTCTTCTTTTATGTTCTTTTATGGTGTTTATTAGATCAGATTATACTTTGTGCTTTATTTTTATTTTATTTACTTATTTATTTTTCTTCTTTCTTCCGACCAGGAACACTTATCTAAATATGTTAATTTAACTGTCTGTCTTTTCTTTCTCTTTTTTTTCTTTGTGTGATGTACCGAAAGAGATATGTACCACAATTGTTCAAATAAAAACTTTAATTATAAAAAAAAGATTGATTTTGAATTCACAGCATTCTCCTCTGTGACAAATGCTATAAACACTATTTTGATTTATTTTTTTTATCCTGCAATCTTCGCAAAAGTATAGGTAGTTCAAAGAATGTCTGCACATTTTAAGGTTCAATAGCAAATACCATGGCATAGGTTTTTAAACAACAACTTGTGCTTCTGAAAAGCATATGAAGAAACGCAACCTTAAGTACACACACACAAACTTTCTCTCTCTCTCTTAGGTTATAATTGGAGTCACAACAGCATTACAATTAGCCTAGAAATCTAGACGCGCCCCTAGCGGCCGCAAATTACATTTGCTGCCAGGGCTAGTCTAGCAACTCTCCGTTGGCTTGTGAGCTCCAGAAATCGAAACTTAATCAGGCCAATGAAATTGTGTATAGAGTCGTTAGGTGGGCTTAACATAATGATTGATGGCAGAGTTGCAACGGTTTGGCTTGAATTCCCTGCTACTTGAAAACAAATAAGATGGATGTTGCTGCTGGCAAACAGTGTGACACGAGTTAAGCTTTTATTAAGTAGGCAAACGTTTGAACTAGCTAACTAGCTCCGCTGGTGGGAAACGCATGGGACTCATAGCGCTGCCGCTGTCCTATTGCGTGCAGAGGGAATTTGAAAGACAACTGATTATCCCGCCCCTTGGACTGAGCACTGCGAACGGTGAGTGTCCAGACCCTACATTTTAATGTGGGTCTGGCTCGTCAGGCTACATTACAATGGTTCCGTTTATCAATATGTGGCTTCCTAAAAAGCTTTGGACATCATTCATTTAACATTCATTCATGAAATATCCTAATGGATAGATCTAAACATAGACTGAGAAGTATCGTAATGTATTATCATTAAATATTAAAATGTATTTAATAAAAATGTTGCATTAACCATTTAGGAATTACAGACATTTGTATACATTTTCACCTTATTATTGAGTCACAAAAATAATATTAAAATATGTTGCGAACAGAGGCCAAATGTGCAGATTTGCTGCAGTTGAAGCAGTGTAGCTGTGCTGCAGGGGAACAGCATGACAATATAACACTAAGTAGGTTATAATTTCAGTGTCAATAGGTAAATGCCCCTTGAGCTCTGATTCAACGATGCTAACATCTGGTAAAATTGCTCCAACCAAATGTCCCCAAGTCAGCATATTGTGTGCTTTGTTTTCTTTGTTTTAATATGAATCCTTACACAACATCAGACATGTATTCCCTGCAATTTGTCTTGGCCTATATATATTTTTCCCACTCTGCAATTATGGAGCAAGGAAAGGAAGCTTCGTACTTCCTTTGTGCGATTATAAATGCAACCCATTTTTCTTTGCTACATGTATCAAAGTATTTAGGTGTTAGCCAATGTCTTTTTTTCTTCAGACAAGCATGAGGTGCTCAGCTTTGCTAACTAAGCTAATCCTTTTCTCAGCTTGGTGATCCCAATAAAATCTCAAATCCCAAATGGATAACTTTTCTTTGACCAAGGTTTTACATCATAGATTAGTGATTTATTGGGTTTATTTTGAAGATCTGGGTAAATACAGTTAGGTCCATAAATATTTGGACAGTGGCACAATGTTTGTATTTTTTTTGCAATCTGAAACCAAGCAATCAAGATGTGCGTAAAGACCTTCAACTTAAATACAAGGGGTTTAATAAAAATGTTGCATTAACCATTTAGGAATTACAGACATTTGTATACATTTTCACCTTATTATTGAGTCACAAAAATAATTGGACAAACAAATATAACAATAATTATAGTGGTTATATTTAAATATGTTATAACTCTATGTATATGCAATGTAATACTCCCAATAATTATTATTATATAAGTTATTATATTATTTGGTTATACACAAGCACTGTGGCCAACAGCATGCTGTAGGGTGCAACATGCATTGGGAATGAGAACATGGGTTTTGCATCCCAGCAGATCAGAGTTTAGAAGCTTTTGTATGGAGACAAAGGAATGTTAACACTCCCTATCATTGTTTAACACAGAGGACATCCCTGCCCCCCCCCATTAGAGCTTCTGAGTACATATTCAAGGCACGAAACCACAAAACCTTCCCTGACAATTAATGTGCCCTTTTGCAAGAAGTCACATGCCAGCTCTCGTGTCGTGGTCAGGTCGTGTCCTCTTTTTGCAGTCCAGAGAGTCTATGGGCCTTTTTCTCTCTCCCTCTGATTACCACTAGAAGGCCTCACTGGTGACACAATGAAGCCTTCATGGACTAATTAATACTGTTAAGAAAGGGATAGGTTCTCATGTTCTGCAGGGCATTATGCAATTGGAAGGATCCATGGCTGTGACACCTCACACAAGGTTCTGAGAGGTCAGTCTCTGTGTTACACAACCATGTTTTCACTCAAGTGATTCAAGTGCTAGTACTATAGCACAAACCTGTGCTTCAACCACAGTATTTGCTGAATGTGCTGTATCTGTGCAAAAATGGGAAATTGGGGTTTATGGAGCTGATAAAGGCTGAAAACAGCTAAAGAGAGCAGAGATAGATACCCTCAGAGGAAATGGCTTAAAAAATCATAAAAAAACAAAAAAACATGCAGGATAATGCACTTACACTACTGTCAACAATGAACTTACAGAATAAGCACTCATGTATCCATTGATATATGTGTGTGTGTGTGTGTGTGTGGGGGTTGTTGGGGTTGTCAATCACAGTCATTAGTTATTAGCCATCATGGATGTATACTCTAAAGTCATAAAATAAAATTAACTTTGAAAACATAAAAATGCTTCAATGTTGTCAACGTTGGTCAAATGCACAAACTTCTTTCCCAGGACTTGCTTCCACATCCTGTTTTCACATAACAAAAGAGACCTCAACGGACAAAGCAACATGTTTAAATCAGGCATCTGCACTTAACCACTGAAAGGGCCGGGCTAGGGCATAAGCACATGCAGTCACAGCACCATGACACATCAGTCATGCCAGATATCAAGGCTGTACATTTTTAATGGTGTTCTACTGCTCAGTGTGGGACTCATTAAAATTGACAGCAGGGCTAACACCAGCAAGCTAACACAAGCGGCCAACCTGACTCGGCTAGTCGCTAGGCCAAGGCCTATGCACACGGCAGAGACTGCACTCAGAGTGCAGACACAGTAAAATCATGTTATGTTCAGTTATTTCCTGCCCATTCACATTGGTCGATACCTGACCTGAAGATATTAACTTTCAACCTTTCAACCAAGCTCAAAGGTCAAAAACAAATATTGGTAGACAGCCTCCTGGTTGATGTTTCTGCACCCCCTCCACACATATCAGGATGATGATGAAGAAGAGGAAGATGATGATTATGATGATGATGATCAACCCAACCCTTTAACTCATTGAATGCCAAGCTGTTTTCGGGAGCTTTGTCCTAGAGTGCCAGCAATCTAGACCATTGGTTCCCAAAGACTGGGTCGCAGGAGATTTTATTTGGGTCGCCAGCATAGTCACAATTTATGTTGTGTAGGCTAATAGCTTATAGCCTACCATTTAGCCAGGGAAGCTAGCACCTTTCTTTTAGGATCTAGTTTGTTTACTACCACAGTCTAGTGGTGCCATGTTTTTTGTCATAACTCAATCTGTGCATTTTTGCAGTATAGTTGCACAAATAATACCAGATAACAGCTCTTCAGCTTGGCATAATAAAAACTAAAATGTGTCATTTGAAATCTCAAAGACCGCGCTGTCAACAACGAAGCAAACATCCATAGACCGGACATTAGCTATTGATTTCGATTGTAGATGCACTCTTTAGCAGCCTCCTCACATTCCTCCTTAGTTCTGAGTTAAAATGCACAACAATGCATCAGACTAGAGTAGGCCTACCTTTTAAATGGACATTTTAAACGCTGTTTTCCTGACGTTTTCGGTCTCACGAACTCCACTACAGTATAAAGTCGCATTATCGTTGATCTTTCTGTATTCTTTACCTATTGCGCAAAAGCCTCTTGTTATGATATTTATTCATTTCACAGTCTTACAACATAGCCTATTACAACACCAATACAGTCTTAGCACAAACAATCACAATTTAAAAAATGTGGAAAATCCGGATTTAAATTCCAAATAAAGAAACCTCCACAATTAGGCTACAATATAACGACGAGTTATTTTGCATAGGCAATGTTTATATCAGAATTGACGTCCACGGTGTTATGGATCCAAATGTCTGCAACACAATATAGACTAACATCTCTCTTTAGAAATTCAGGAACAACTTATTACACAGTAAACAAAATAAAGTCCTGGCGACGTCCCCTAAAGGTCCCCTGGCGAACGTCACATCCTCGACATTATGTAGGGTTCCCTTTACGTCCCGCGGACCTCTGTTCGGGAGGTCTAAAAGACGTCCACGAGACTTTAAGTGGACATCTTGTAATGGTCACCGCGACGTTTATATTTCCGCGATGGCAAAAAAAAAAACATGAAGCGCGATTTGGTATGGTATTACATCCTGTAAGTCTCAGCGTTGCTAGGAGAGAGGTAGACGGAACAGGAACACGAATTAATGACTTGATCTACAACTACACAATCAACTTCACTCACCTCATATTTTCACACATGTATGAAATCACGTCCTCTGAATGCATTACACTAAAAATGAGTAGACATGGACATTTATACCGGGCTAGGATGTGCTGCTTTCACATCTACGGTGTCATTTTCTTAATAAACTAATACGACATTTTAATGGGCATATCCCGTAGCATATTGTTCAAAACATCATCAGAGTAGGCCTAGGCTAGCCTAAGATAAATTGTTCAAACCATATTGTTTAAAAAAAATACGCAATGCATGCTGGGAAGCAAAACTCAACATGAAATAAAGTAGGCTACATGAAACATAACTAGAATGCATTGATGTTATATCCACTCGTTTTCTTGGACCTGTGATCAACAGGGACAGCCTATAAATGTAAGCCTATCTTCCTGGAACATTGCAGATAAAGACAAATGTATTGTTTTCTCTAGGCTATGAATGCTCTTTGTAGCCAACTTTAAGATTAAATAAATATATTCCAGATGTTTCTATTCTATATCATTGTTTTATTAATAAACAGTAAGGCTCTGGTGAGACAGAGAGCTTGCTCCTCGTCAGAAATCTCATCGGATGTGCACTCTTTGCTGTCTCCACAAGGAGCTGCTGTAACATCGGGGACAGCTATGCGTGACACTTTTAAACGCGAGCATGCTTCAAATAAATTACAATGACATTTAAACAAGTCATGAAGAAGCAGTATCCTTAATTCTTCTGCAATGTAGAGCTAGATCGTTTTGCTTTACAAATTAAGAAGTCACTTCTGTTGCTAGACAACCCTAAACAAATGCTACGTGGTCTGTTTTTAACATCTCTCTAGTTTTATTGCATCGTATTCAGCTCCAAAAGTCGGTTCAGTCCCAATTCGGCCGTGTGTGTGTTTCTGAAAATAAAACAGATAATAAGTACGTGACTACTAAACCACTGCCTATTTAGAGCATGTTACATGCATCACGTAATGACAGTTATCTGAAGAAGTGCGCATTGTAGGCTAAGCTACAAGCTAAGAACAGCGACTTTGCTAACTACACCAAGCATCACATCAGCGTACATGAATTTGATAAAATCCCTTCCCTAGTTTGTAACGTTATACATTAACGTTAAACTCAAAATGTATGTGCTACATAATTCGCAGACATGCTGAATTATGTAGCACATACATTTTGAGTTTAACATTAACAACCCTTTTCCCAGTTTATGAAGTTGTGCGTCTATGAGCAAAGTAGACATATGGTTCTACTTTGCTCATAGACGCACAACTTCATAAACTGTATGATACGTTGCCTTAGACTACGGTAGGCTAATGCAGCTACTGCTAGAGACTAGATAGATAGATACTTTAGTCATCCCCAGACGTGTAACATGAAGTCGTGCATGGATGTGATGTCTCCGTCCTGCAGGCGGTAGCCAGAGCGCTCTCAACTCCGCTGCCATGTGTGAATAAACAAACGCCCCCCCTTCCCCATGTCCCCGGTATAACAATATTGTCGGGTCCTTAGGAGGTATTTGAAATGACCAAATGCAAATGTCATCCGGTGACGTCCCCAGAAAGTCCTGCACCGGACGTCACGCAATAATCAAACGATAACTTGCTCCAGACGTCAATATGGTCACCGGGACGTCCGCTAGAGAACATGACGTTCGGGACCAATCGGGGACGTTGTGAATGTCGGCATGGGTCCGGGGGACGTCCCGTGTTTGTCGGGTATGCTGAGAGTACTTGTAGCATGCGAGGATATCCCCAAACTCTCGGATGCGCATTAAAACTGATCTTTTCTGATCTTTACTTATCCATTGTAGAATGGTTTGAAGGGGCAACATAGAAAAGTTTGAGAAGCCAGGGCCTAAAACATCAACAATTTGGGCAGTAGGCTATTTGGTGGTTGCATGTTAGATCTGAAGTGAATTGGGTCGCGATGGTCTGTCGTTTTTAAAAAGTGGGTCCTCAGAAAAAAAGTTTGGGAAACACTGATCTAGACCATTGTTGATGATTTTTGTACAGCCACAGCATATTTTGTCTTATAGCTATGGCGAAGGTGAAGTGTGGCGTCTGCGCCTTTCGTCTAGTGTTGAGGTGTCGCCCGGTGCTTATGGTCTCCAAAAAACGTAATACTCAAGTGAAGAAAGGGGAGATCGCACACAGGGGCTGAGTAGTTCCAACAGTGTATTTTTCAAAAAGCCGAAAAAACAATTAGGCTACAGGCCACATAAACAAGGGGTAAATGTTTCGGGTCTAGCCATTCATCAGTAGCCTATTCCTTGTACGTGACCATGTACAAGGAATACTGAAACATTTACTCCTTGTTTATGTGGCCTGTAATTGTTTTTTCGGCTTTTTGAAAAATACACTGTTGGAACTACTCAGCCCCTGTGTGCAATCTCCCCTTTCTTCACTTGAGTGTTATAGCTATGAACACATACAATAGCTCGACTTAGAGACTTAATAGAGACTTTAAGCTCTTGGTGGGTGCAAACCGTGTATTTCTACACGCCTCTGTTCCTGAGAAATCCCAAGCTAAACAGTGGCTAGTTTTCATCAAAATCGCTGTTTTTTTTTTTCTAGAAATGGAGATATAACGTCTTTCATGAAATATGAAGTGTTGCCTGTTTGTAGAAAAGGCTTGGACTGTTACGTGCATTTGCCGTGATATTTTCTTTGTTAGATTTATGTATTTCCTGTTTTAGTTTTCTCTCTGCCAGTGCATGCAGTAATGAGCAGACGTGCAAGTTTGGTGCTCCAAGAAAGTATAGTTACTTACCTGTTATTACTGTAGTTATCCTGAGTAATCCAGTCGTTAATATGTGTCGAGTCATTGACGAAAAGTAAGTTTGTATGAAGTTAATATCGAGTGAATCCATACTGGTATGCAAGAAGTTGCTAACGTAGTTAAACTTGCTCTTGCTGTAGTTTCCTTTAAGTAATATAGTGTAACTGTTCTAGGAGATTGTAATATTTCATGTGTTAAGCTTAGGAATTTACTACCTGGTGTTTAGACTGTTGTAAGAACGTAACATCTCCGAACGGAGGAAGAGTCTACATGTGCCGTTAACGTCATTACACAGTACCGTTTTAAGCCGCTAGATGGCAACATTGAGCATGGAATAGTTATAGTCACGAACTAAAGTTCTACTTCCTAATTTGAAGGGAATTCGTGTTGTATGTGTTTCTAGCCTACTATTTCAGCCTGATAAGCATAATAGTGCATTTATGTATGATGAGCTGCAGAAAGATTATTTGCAAGGAATTAGAATCTAAGTTGTATTTGTTCTTTTCTTTCAGACTATATATATGTATGTGATATGTATACATGTGTGTGCATATTGGCAACTGAATATCAATGCTGGAACAATACAGAGTTAAACCCCATCTCTTCTTCGTCATATATTCTGACCGATATACCATCCAGTATAGCGCCACTACCCTGCACCCGAATCAGTGCAACCTTATAACCTCCCCAATATTGGTCCTTCGAACCGCACGCATTATACAAGATGGAGTTGGAAGGAGAGATGTACCCCGATGTGAGACCAAAGCGTCAAACACGACGACCTGCTAGACTGCAAGACTATGAGGTGGACTATACAGGATACCGTCATAGAGACCTGTTACAATTGGGTTTATCATCTCTAAATACAGATAGGGTAGCGTTCAGTCCATGGAACCCCTTCCTGCCACTTCAGACTCACTCTGTTAGCGTCAACGGGGATGCTGCTCACTCTGAGACTCCTCAGTTAGCCCCTGGCCGCCTCCAGAGGAGAGATTTGATTAACAATGCCGTGCCTGAACAAATACCCTCATTCCTGTTGAGCCCACAACGAACCTCCCATTATCTTAAAGAAATGAGGGACATTCAAGACGAGAATAACAAGTTGCTCCAAACCCAACAGGCCTTCCAGTCAGGCATAACTGAGCTTAACCACGCACGTAGCGAGATCAGAGAGCTAATTGAGGTAGCCCGCTCACTGAGAGCCGACATTGGGCAGTCTAATGCCCCAACCTCAAAGTATAGCACCTATAAACCTCTTCAATCCAGTACCCTAGCCTCAAGGAACTTCCCTGTTGGAGTACAAACCGAAGAGGAGGAGGAGGATTGGCCTGATCCCCCATTATGGAACGAACCTGATGTGGACCTGTGTAAAGGTATATATAACCTTAAGTTGGAGGCATCAGAGATAGATTATAGACAACCCTTCTATGTTCCTAAAGACCCTGCCCAAATGCCTCTAAAGCCTCCACCGCCAATACAGCGGCATCTTCAGCATCCAGCCTCTGCTCCTCATACAAGGATGTCCTACCCTGTGCAGGTAAAACATCACCAGCAATTACCTCGCCCTCCAGCACGTCCCACTCAGCCTCTCACACGGCCCTCTCCAGCCTACCCTGGGGGAATGTATTCAACGCCCATCCAGCACCCACTGCCCGCCACCAGGGCACCTGGCACAAGGCCTAGCCTGCCACTGCAGCCCCCTGTCGTCGAGCAAGCATATAGAGGCCCTAGACCCACTATACCTAAATTCATTCACCCAGACCCTAGTGAGTTTGCGAGGCTACGCATAGCTTTAGAGAACCTGCTTCCATATGATTCCACAGAGCTCTTCAGGTATCAAATACTTGTAGACCATCTATAGCTGGATGAAGCTAAACTTATAGCCGATGCCTACCTAAACTCACCAACCCCTTACTCTGACACCATGGCTGCCCTGCATGATAAATTCGGCCAACCTCATCAGCTCGCCTTAAGAAATATAGCCAGTGTTCTAGAAGCCCCTGAAGTCAAGCGTGGTGATACAGCGGCGTTCCAGAAATTCTCCCTCCAGGTGCAGTCACTAGTGGGCCTGCTGCAGACATTGGGCCCTGAAGGGGAGACTATTCTCTATTCCTGTATTGACAAGAAATAGAACACAAATGCATCGAGCTTATAGGGTAAACCAGTCCAATCTCCTACCCGTATCACATCAACCTCAGATTTACCCCATGGATCATATTTCCCCAACACAGCAAAACTAGCACTCCTAAATATGAGATCTCTTTCAAACAAATCATTCTTAATTTATGATCTAATTTGCACACACAACCTTGATTTTTTACTTTTAACTGAGAAATGGTTAGATCAAGCAAACAGTGCTGCTACTCTCATCGAATCAGCTCCCCCAAACTTCAGTTTCTTGAGTGTTACCAGAGCAAATAAAAGAGGTGGGAGGATAGCCACAATTTTCAAGACGTCTTTTCAGTGCAATCAGTCATCATTCGGTGACTTTACTTCATTTGAATATCTGTGTGCATTCATTAAGTCTTCTCCTCAGATTTTATTACTGACAATTTACAGGCCTCCAAAACATTCAGCTAAAGTGTTTTTTTGAAGAGCTAGGTGAACTGCTATCAGTTGTTTGCATAGAGTTTGACTGTCTTATTATATCAGGGGATCTAAACTTGCATGTGGATAATCCTGAAAACAATTATGCCAAGGAATTCATTGCACTAATCGATACTTTCTCCCTAACACAGCATGTACAGGGGCCAACACACTCTCTCGGCCATACCCTCGACCTTGTTATCACAAAGGGTCTCGATGTCTCTACAGCTGTTAAAGACCTGGCCTTATCTGATCATTTCTGCGTGTTCTTTGATGTGTCTATGTCCCCACACACTCAAAACACAGCTATGATGGTAAAAAGGAGAATCATAAATGATCAGACAAGTGCTCTCTTTGAGCAAGCACTTTCACTAAAGTCAAGTCAACTGTCAGACTCTGAAGACTTATTTGATCACTTTAATGCAAAAATGGCAAACATTATGGATGACATTGCTCCATTACAATTCAAGAAAGTTAAGGACAAACAGAAAGCACCATGGAGGCAAAATCCAGCAGTTAAACTTCTAAAAAGAGAGTGTAGGAAGACTGAAAGAAAATGGCGTAAATACAAACTTCAGATCCACTATGAAATCCATAAAGAGATGCTCCGCACATATAACTCTGAAATATGCAAAGCAAGACAGTCTTTCTTTTCTAACATTATCAATAGAAGTTCAAATAACACTCGTATTCTAGTGCTGCCGTGATTAGTCGACTTTATTCGACCATGAAAATTAGTCGACGGCAATTTTTTTAGTCGAAGAGTCGTTTTACTATTGACCGCCTATTTATTTTGGTCTCAAATCGCCTATTTATTTTGGTCTCTAATGTTATATTAATTAACTCTATGTTATTAACTCTTGAAACGTACAATGACTGTCTTTGGATGTCAAACAGGCTAAGACTTTGGCAGTCATGTTTTAAACCCCGCTATGCACTGCACTCAAACTGTACGCCAGCAGCAAAGTTGCGTGCCTTCCTGCTTTCAGCCCAATTCATTATTAGGCAGAGCTAAGTGGGGGGAGCTAAGCTAGTAGGTTACGCTAGTCCAGACTCTGACTAATATAGTATTGTGGAAATTGAAATAAATGAAGTGAAGAGTGTCTCACGTTGACAACGCGAACGGGCGCGGTCATTACTGTAATTCATTCATACTCAAAAAACCAACATGCACGTGATATCAACAATCAAGGTGCTGGCCATTTTCATGGTCAATAAGTCACGAGGCATATTTTTTTTAGAGTTCAAGCCAACTGATAAAGTGAGGTAACCTATGTGGTAAGACACGCAAAGTGCCTGTAGCCTACTTGCTTTGAACATGCTGATGCAAAGTCCTCAACTCCTGTCGCCTTTCAAAGTCCAGCGTTAGTAAACATTAGTAAAGCAGTCCTCTGATGTACATGTTTTCAAAGTTTTTGTGAACAATGTTAGCACTTTAAACACTGGCAGCTTTGAAGTGCATGTATAACAATATAGCATAACAATAATAATTGTGATGTGATATAAGGATAATTTGATGGGGGGTGGGTTCATGTAGGGTTCTATGACCCCAAAGTATGCCATGACCGGGCCTCAGGTCAAAGAAGTTGTCTATGTCCATGGCAACACTTGCATACAAATAAAGTCTATCAAAGGTCTGACATTAGATCTGAAGGTAGCATTTTAAATGGGTGTTTTTTTTTTATACATAATGTTTTTGAACAGTTTACTTACAGTAATACAGCTTCTAACAAAAGATATATATATATATATATATATATATATATATATATATATATATATTATGTTTTCCCTTTAGTTGAATTCAAAATAAAACGGACACAACAAAATAACAAACACTTGATTTTAAAAAAAAATTAGTCGTTTAGATTAGTCGACTAATTGAAAAATTAGTCGAAAGATTAGTCGTTAGAAAATTAGTCGTTAGTGGCAGCACTATCGTATTCTATTTTCAACTGTTGATAAGTTAACAAATCCCCCCTCACAATTAGCGCCTGAACTTCTCTCAACTAATAAATGCAATGAGTTTTCATCTTTTTTTAAAGGTAAAATTGACAAAATCAGACTCAACATATCTGCTCAATTACAAATTCAACAACCTGAACTTCCAGCAACAAACAGAGGGAAACTAAACTTGATGTCAGAGTTCAGCTTGATAGACTACGAAACACTTGAAAAAACGGTACAGAATCTCAGCCCTTCCACATGTGTCTTAGACACTCTGCCTACCAATTTCTTCAAAACTGTTTTTCACCCTCATAGCAGCTGGATGTCCTTCAAATTGTAAATGTATCACTGCTGTCTGGCACTTTTCCTAAGTCACTGAAAACAGCTGTTGTAAGCCACTTCTCAAGAAGAATAACCTGGATGCCTCCATGCTAAACAATTACAGGCCCATATCCAATCTACCTTTCATTGGCAAAATTATTGAAAAAGTAGTCTTTAATCAATTAACCACCTTCCTAACATCAAATGGGTATTTTGATTACTTTCAGTCTGGTTTTCGGGCAAATCACAGCACTGAAACAGCTCTCATTAAAGTTTCCAATGACATACGCCTCAACACAGATTCAGGTAAAACATCAGTCCTAGTGCTACTGGACCTTGTGCAGCATGGAGTGCAGCATTTGACACTGTTGATCACAATATTTTACTACACAGACTAGAACACTGGGTTGGATTTACAGGCATAGTTATCAGCTGGCTAAAATCATATCTACAAGAAAGGGCTTCTTTGTTGCCATCGGAAACTGTACCTCAACACCAACGTCCTTGACCTGTGGTGTTCCCTAGGGTCGATCTTGGGGCCACTATTATTCAACCTCTATATGCTCCCACTTGGACAAATCATTCAAAATAATTTGATTTCATATCATAGCTATGCAGATGACACACAAATTTACTTAGCTCTATCACCAAACAACTATGGTCCTCTTGAATCTATGTGTCAGTGTATAGAACAAATCAACACCTGGATGTCTCAAAATTTTCTTCAGCTGAACAAAGAAAAAACTGAAGTAATTATATTTGGTAAAATGAGTAAAGACTTAGGGTTGCCACTCTCCTTTGACACAAAAGGGTTGAAGGCAAAGGATACTGTTAAAAATCTTGGTGTATTAATTGACAGTGATCTAAATTTCAACAGCCACATGAAAGCGATAACTAAATCAGCTTTTACCACCTCAAAAATATTGTCAAACTCAGAGGGCTGATGTCAAAACATGACTTAGAAAAACTCATTCATGCATTTATCTCCAGCAGGGTTGATTACTGCAATGGACTGTTCACAGGCCTTCCTAAAAAGACTATTAAACAGCTTCAGGTGATACAAAATGCAGCAGCTAGGACTCTAAAAAAACTAAAAGAACTGACCACATTACTCCAATTCTAAGTCCTTGCACTGGCTTCCAGTAAGTCACAGAATTGACTTTAAGGCACTATTGCTTGTTTATAAATCAGTAAATGGAGCAGGACCTAAATACTTGTCAGACATGCTTCAGCAGTACACACCTTCTCGTCCTCTCAGGTCCCAGGTGAAAAACCCGCTAGTAAAACCTACAGTTAGAACTAAACATGGTGAGCTATGCTGCTCAGCTGTGGGAACCAACTTTTGGATGACATTAAAAGGCCCCAACTGTAGCCAGTTTTAAATCTAGACTTAAGACCAAACTGTTCTCAGACGCTTTTGCTAACTGTGCCGAAGTTACAAATTCTGAATCTGCCCTCGATAACTATTCTACTTTGTCTTTATTACTTTTTTTACTACTTTTGCCTTTGTTTTGCTTTTACTAATTATTCTTTATTTTTAAATGATTTTACCTTTGTGTTTTATGTTTTCTTTTTATTATGATCTTTACCTTTAACCATTCCTTTGACTATATTGCCCTTCTATGCTTTTATTTGTTATTATTGTTTGGTTTTGTTTATGTTAAGCACATTGAATGACCTCTGTGTATGAAATGTGCTATATAAATAAACTTGACTTGACTTGACTTGAGACTGAACTCATCTGTGGCTCACACGTAGCTCGACTCTTGAGTAAACTTCCACCAGAACAGCGAGCTGATTTTCGCCGCCATCATTTCCGCAGCCCAAGCCACTCACACTCTGTATGATCTATCAGAATGGCTACGCCATTTAATCGCGGGTGTCAGGGTTTGACAGTCAAGCCAGCTGCTAAAGGCGGAAAAGAAAGGCAAGGCACAAAGGTTGATGGTCGCCACACGAGAAACAAGCAGTGACGGTCCTACACGGTGCTGAGAGGGTTTTTGAGTCCACGCCTTCATCACACCGGGAGAGTTCAGTGAAGAAGAAAGAAAGGCCAAAGCCTACTGTGCATACTGTGAGAGTACAGAGCACTACCTTAGTCAATGCAGTGATGTCGCCAAACTCTCCAAAGACCAGCTTAAAGAGTGGGATCCAGGTTATGCCGCTGCTGGCGCTTGCAGTACAAACTCATCAAGCAGCTCAGTGTACATTAAAGAAACCTTGCAACCTCTGCCAAGGGAACACCTCCTGGCTCTCCACGAGATAAACACAAGAACAGAAAGAGGTAGCAAAGACCTGGCAGTTAAGGAAGAGAGCTGTCTGACGAGCTCCCCTGCCGAGGCCCTGTACCTAGACCGACCTGGAACTGGCAAAAGAATCATGCTAAAGGTAGTCCCAGTGCTCGTGCATTATGGAGAGAAGACCCTAGACACCTTTGCAATCCTTGACGACGGATCGGAGAGAACAATGTTGTTGCCAGCTGCAGCCAAGTCTATCGGCATAAAGGGATCCCCTGAAGCTATCCCATTATGCACTGTGCGTCAGGACATCCAGGTACTTCACGGACACACTGTGTCTTTCCGTGTCTCCTCGGCTGCTACCCCTCAAACCAGCTATAAGATCGAGGGTGCCTTTACAGCCAGCCGTCTCAGCCTAGCTCAACACAGCTATCCTATTGATCGCCTTCAGCTAAAGTTTAAACATCTCCGAGGCCTTCCCTTACCTGCCTTCAAAGAAGCAACGCCATCCCTCCTGATTGGCTCTGACCAGCCCCACCTGATAACGCCTGTCGAACCCGTCAGACTGGGCCCTCCGGATGGTCCTGCAGCTGTCCACACTAGGCTTGGGTGGACTCTCCAAGGCCCCATCCAGTTCATGGGGTGGCCACCACACGCTGCACAGTGTCTGTTCACCTCTGGCCCACCACTGACGGACGAGTTGTTCAAGCACGTCGAACGGCTGTGGAAAGTGGACATAGTGCCTCACCAGCGGGAGAAAGAGGTGACCAGGTCAAAGCAGGATAAACAGGCCATCGCACTGCTTGAAGCCAAGACCATCCGCACTGAAGTCGATGGGGTCCTCAGGTACGCCACGCCACTGCTGGGCCACGCGGCTATGTCACAGCTGTACGCACCCAAGGAGTCAGTTCTGCCTATGCTACGCAGCACAGAGAGGCGTCTCCTGAGAAACCCAGAACAAGCAGATGCCTACAAGATAGAGATGCACAAACTAATCGAAGCAGGTGTGGTTAGGGAAGTCACTCAAGAGAGCCCCCCTAAAGAAAGCTGGTACATCCCCCATCACCTCGTCACACACAATGGAAAAAATCGCCTTGTCTTCAACTGCTCTCACCAGTACCTGGAGCAGACTCTGAACCAGTACCTCCTTCCTGGTCCTGCACTCGGCGCCTCCTTGCTGGGTGTCCTGGTTAGATTTCGTGAGCAGCCTGTAGCCGTTAGTGGAGACATCAAGGGGATGTTTCATCAGGTACGCCTCCTGCCTGATGATCGTCCCCTGCTGAGGTTCCTGTGGCGTGACCTGAAAGCTGATGAGCCCCCCAAAGTGTTCGAGTGGCAGGTTTTGCCGTTCGGTACCACCTGCAGCCCTTGCTGTGCCACATATGCTCTGCAACGCCACGTCATCGATCACAGCAAGCCTGACAACGACCTGAGATTCTCTGTGGAGAACTGCTTCTACGTTGACAGCTGCCTGCAGAGTGTGCGCACCACAGCGGAGGCTAGGCTGCTGGTGGACCGGCTCCGGGACTTGCTGTCCTCTGCTGGCTTCCAACTGTGTCAGTGGGCCTGCAACGATCCGAGTGTCCTGAGACACTTACCTCAAGATGCCAGATCAAAGAGCTTAGATCTGTGGCTCGCTCAAGATAAGACCAACCCACTGGAATCAACCCTCGGCCTCAGCTGGAACTGGCAGACAGATTCCTTAGGCTACAAACATCGGCCAGTGGTGTATAAGACACCTACCCTGAGGAACATTTATAAAGTCGTAGCTACACAGTATGACCCCTTAGGTTATCTGTTGCCTTTCTCCACCCGGGCTAAGCTCATCATCCGGCAGCTGTGGGACAAGCAACGCGGCTGGGATGACTCCAATCTGCCCTCTGAGCTCCTGCAAGCCTGGTCCAGCTGGGAGGCTGAGCTGAAGTTACTGCCTCATGTCGCCTTCCCTCGTGCGTATGTGCCAACTGATGTAAAACTAGAGGGGGTCACCCGCGAAGTGCACATCTTCGCAGACGCATCAGAGCAGGCGTATGGAGCCGTGGCATATATGAGAACCGAGGACGCTGACAGCCACATACACCTGGCCTTCATCCTCGCCCGCTCACGGGTAGCTCCAAGACGCCAGCCGCACAGCTGGCTCGTGTCCTGGAGAGGGAACTCACCCTGAAAGTGGCCCGTACGGTGTTGTGGTCGGACTCCACTACAGTATTAACCTGGCTACACTCCCAGTCTTGTCGGTATAAAGTGTTTGTCGGAGCGAGAGTAGCTGAGATACAAGAATTAACAGACGTAGACTCAGCGAATAACCCCGCCGATGACTTGACGAGAGGAAAGCCCCTTGAAGCCCTCATTGAGCCAAACCGATGGTCACAAGGACCTCCGTTCATGCTCCAGAGCCCTGACACCTGGCCTGAGTGGCCCAGCACTGAACCGCCTGAGGACAAGACAGAGCTCCGCAAGGTTGCCTTCTGTGGAGTAACAGTCACCTCACCTGAAACGACTAGCAAAGACGGTAAAGAGTTTGGGACATGGCAAGAGCTCATGGACACCACCGCTCAAGAGCTCCAGCCTCTCAGCTCCACCCCCAGTGCTGCTGAGTATCGACAAGCAGAGGTAACCGCCCTCCAGAGAGCTCAACAGCAGTCCTTTCCTGAGGACTACCCACTTCTAGCTGCAGGGAAACCTGTCCTGTCAAGGAGCTCCTGAAATTCTACAGGCCTTATTTACCCTAGCGGATGTATCCTGAAATGGACAAGTCTACAGGCCATTATAAGAGTGCGGGGAGGGTCATCAATGGTGGGGTTCCACAACGCTTTGTGCAGAAGGGCAGCCCGGATGTTACACTGCACCCTATTGTCCTGGCGTAGATTGCTTTGGTCCCATGTCAGTGAAAGTAGGCAGACGCCAAGAGAAGCGCTGGGGAATTATATTCAAGTGTTTAACCACCAGGGCAGTACACTTGGATCTCCTCAGTAATATGGACACTGATGCCTACCTGATGGCCCTGAGGCGATTCATCGCCAGAAGAGGAAGTCCTGCCAAATTGTGGTCTGATAGAGGGACTAATTTTAAAGGAGGAGAGAGGGAACTGAAGGAAGCCTTTGCCAACATGGTACCAGCCCTACAGACACAGCTCGCCAAAGGATCAAGTTCTGCTTTAACCCACCTGCAGCCCCACACTTCGGCGGAGTGTGGGAAAGAGAAGTCCGTTCAGTTAAGTCTGCACTCTACACCTGTGTGGGGTCCCAACCTGTTCCTGAGGAAGTGTTACTCACCGTTCTCCTAGAAGTGGAAGCTATCCTCAACTCAAAGCCACTGGGTTACGTGTCTGCTGACATTGCAGATATTGACCCCGTGACCCCAAACAGCCTGCTCATGGGGCAGCCTGATGGATCGCTTCCCCAAGTGGTCTACCCAGAGACCGAGAGTCGTCAAAGATGGCGGCATTCACAGGTACTGGCGGATCACTTCTGGTCCCGATTCATCAGGGAATACCTACCCAGCCTGCAGACCAGACAGAAATGGCAGGCATCACCTCCTGAGCTCCTGGAGAAAGCAGTGGTCCTGATGGTGGACCCTCAGCAACCTCGGGCCCTGTGGCCCATTGGACGTGTGACCAAGGTTCATCGCAGTGATGATGGGTGCATCAGATCAGCTGATGTGAACATCAAAGGTCATGTGTACACCCGTCCAGTCGCCCGGCTGGTGATGTTGCCAGCTCTGCCATCAGGGGAGGATGATGTTCCGACCTCCGGCCCCCTGATACTGACTGACAAGCCTTTAGTAGTAGCAAATGTGCCTTACACATTTGGGGGCGGCTGTAGAAAAGGCTTGGACTGTTACGTGCATTTGCCGCGATATATCATTTGTCGCGATATTTTCTTTGTTAGATTTACGTATTTCCTGTTTTAGTTTTCTCTCTGCCAGTGCCTGCAGTAATGAGCAGACGTGCAAGTTTGGTGCTCCAAGAAAGTATAGTTACTTACCTGTTATTACTGTATTTATCCTGAGTAATCCAGTCGTTAATATGTGTTGAGTCATTGACGAAAAGTAAGTTTGTATGAAGTTAATATCGAGTGAATCCATACTGGTATGCAAGAAGTTGCTAAGATAGTTAAACTTGCTCTTGCTGTAGTTTCCTTGAAGTAATATAGTGTAACTGTTCTAGGAGATTGTAATATTTCATGTGTTAAGCTTAGGAATTTACCACCTGGTGTTTAGACTGTTGTAAGAACGTAGCATCTCCGAACGGAGGAAAAGAGTCTACATGTGCCGTTAACATCATTACACAGTACCGTTTTAAGCCGCTAGATGGCAACATTGACCATGGAATAGTTATAGTCACGAACTAAAGTTCTACTTCCTAATTTGAAGGGAATTCGTGTTGTATGTGTTTCTAGCCTACTATTTCAGCCTGATAAGCATAATAGTGCATTTATGTATGATGAGCTGCAGAAAGATTATTTGCAAGGAATTAGAATCTAAGTTGTATTTGTTCTTTTCTTTCAGACTATATATATGTATGTGTTATGTATACATGTGTGTGCATATTGGCAACTGAATATCAATGCTGGAACAATACAGAGTTAAACCCCATCTCTTCTTCGTCATATATTCTGACCGATATACCATCCAGTTTAGCGCCACTACCCTACACCCGAATCAGTGCAACCTTATAACCTCCCCAATACTGTTACTTACTTGTGTGAACTTTCCGGGAAGTGATCAGCGAGACCTGGCGAGACTGCCACCTAGTGATAGACCCACGAAAATGGCCTGGTTTTGACCTGACGTACATGCGTCACTGATTCGACCCAAAGCTGCAACCGAAGTTATGTGAAAAATGTCCAGATAAAATGTCCAGATTGTGCGCTTTCATGAGTTTCACGATCGTCATATATTTCATTTCCATTCATCACAGAGTTCCCAAAATCACATATCAGGTGTGTTAGAGTGTCTAGTTTCGTAATTTAAAAAAAAAGCTAAAAACGTAATATTACGTTTTTGGCACTCAACGCATGGGAAGGAAAAGGCACTCAATGAGTTAAAGACCATTATTAAATCAGTAATCCCTCTTCCAGCATGACTGTCCACAGTGCACAAAGCAAGGACCATAACGGCATGTTCAAGGTATTTTGGTGTGGGAGAACTTGACTGGCTCGCAAAGAACATAGTTCTTCACACACTATCCATCACCTTGGGGATAAACTACAACAGACATTGGGGAGCCAGGTCTTCTCGTCCAACATCATAAATGTTTCTATGGATGAATGAGCAAAAAATCCCCTCCCGTCACTGACCTTTTTGGGGTCTGGTAGAAACGTTAGTGAATTATGGTGTTCCAGACTAGTATCTCCCTTAAAGGAGATCTAGTTGGGCGTGGCCAGGCTAACATGTGTTTCTCATTGATCAAGCCTTTCCCCCGTAATATTTTTAATTGATCCCATAGCATATTGTACAGTAGTTCAACAAGAGGGTTTTGTGGAGCTCATGGTTGTATAACCCCAAGTGTGTCTGAGTAAATTCTCTCATTAAGGAGGCCCTAAAGGAGGGTTAGCAAAGGCAGTTTGCTAAGAGCAGAGAGCTGTAACTTACATCAAACATATTTCCTCTAACAATTTCATACCCTTGGGCTTTTACTATTTAGAGTTTCTGCTTGGAATGAATATGCTTTTTAGACAAAGAAGGCTGGGAAATTCTCAGGCCATGCATTCAATAATAATGTTGATCTCTCATCCTGTGAAGCAATAATTTCACTTGAAACACTCAAACATGCATTTAAATTAATGCACTTGGTAACTTCCACTGCCCATTTCTCAGCTATGTCTTAAGCAAATCAATTATTATTTAATTAAAGATAGACAGGCAACATCCTGCAATATTGTAGACCAATAACTGCTTGCTGATAGGTCATTTTATGGTGAACTGCGCCCTCTATTGATGGAATTCCAGCTAGAATAATGCCAGAGTATATTGCACGCACCTATACCTTCATAAAGCATTCGATTGAAATGCAATGAGTTATCATTTTACCGTTTTAACCATTTCGGGTATATCAAGCTCCGAAGAGAAACCAAATAAAATAAAATGAAAATAATAAACAGACACCTATTACTTCAAAGAAAATATTTGGTGCATATTATTGACCATTGACTACAGACTGTCAATAAAGAATCAATTTATTCATTAGATTTTTTGGTCCACCTCCCTGAGCGTGACGACTGACATGATCATAAACATAACGGCTATCAGTCTCTCGCGCACCCTCCCTCCCTGGTCCTTCCCCCTCTTCCTCTCCCGTGTTCAGATAGTTAAATCACATAGTCCACAGTAGAGTGCGGAGCAGGACAAAAATGTTTCCCGCCTCATGCATTGATGGCAAGGGCATGAGTGTGCGTTAAAATATTGTTTTGCACATTTTGGGCTTGAGTTTTCATAGTTCTAAGGCGACCATATTGAGAAGACCATTCTCATTAAGGATTTTAATGGAGGAACCCATTCTTATAGCATTTTAAGGGTAAGACAGGTACAGTTAATAATAACTGTCCTTTTCTTTCCCCCTGCCTTTAACGCGGACACTTCTGGAAATTCATGTGGTAAGAATACATCTGATGAAACTATTTTTCCTTTTAAGCTTTTTATATTCATAGCATACTGGTATCGTCAAAGGAAAGTTGATTTTGTTATAGCCTACTTGTTTCTTGCTGTACTATAAAAGGGTATTTTGTTCAGTTTGTCTTTTTTGGATTCATTTTGGGATTTCTAGAGGATTAGTTTTGCGTTGCCTAAACTGATGCTGTTTCTAGATTTCGCAATATAGCAGGAGCGCTTTACTACGTTCTTATTGGCAAGGTCTGAGTCGACGAATTACTCAAGTCATTAAATGCTATTGTTTGCGTGTTTTTATAGGAGAGTATTTATTTAGAAATGATACTATTATATATGTATCAAATAACATATTTAACAAATAAGTGTGATATAATTTTGTGCGCGGTGCATGCTCTGCGCTGTCTGCGCGCGCAGTCAGTACCGTTCAATGTCTTGTCAATATGGAATGAAGTCGGTCGGCTTCGATTTTGTTCATTTGTAGGCTTGATCAAAGTTGTAGTCTACATAGCAGCAACTAAATAAGTCTTGCATTGAAGTGAGTGCAGTTTATTCATCCCAATAGTTCTGACCATGTGTTTGTCTTAAACAGTTGTTCAACCTCCAGTATTTTTTCTCATTAACTTATTGCTGTGCATGTGCATTCTTCATGAGGTCTAAACGTCCACACTCTGTTTTCAGGACGAGTTGAAAATGAACGAGAGGCCGGAGTCAAACTTTACTTTTTCTGATGGTGATAACTGCACTTTTCCCAATGCCTCGAGCGACCACACCATACCAAGAAACAATATCACTTATGTCGGATACTACCTGCATCAGCCGCCTACCGCGGTGGTGTTCATCGTGTCCTACTTGCTCATCTTCCTGGTGTGCATGGTTGGCAATGGAGTTGTTTGCTTTATAGTGCTGAGGAGTAAGAACATGCGCACCGTCACCAATCTTTTCATCCTCAACCTCGCCATTAGTGACCTACTCGTTGGGATTTTCTGTATGCCTACAACACTGCTGGACAACATCATTACAGGTGAGCGGCGTTGGCGCATTTAGAACATCTGGCACTATTTGAACATGCGAGCAATTAATCAATGTTAATCGATGGTGCGTGACATTGATCTATGCCTCCCCTCAAATTAGGACTGACTAGCGTAATTGAAAATAGAGCGGTTTCATGCTTATCAGTGTAACCAGATTACACCAGTCAATAACCACAAATTACAATATAGAACAGAATGGTAAGTTGTCAGAATGGTAAGTTGTCATTTTAAGAAATGGAAGAGTAGAATTCACCAGCTTGTAGGCCTACATCTCTTTCTGGCCATGTCAAGACGTGCATACTTCTTTGAAGTGTGAATAATTCATTATGATGAGCAAGAAGATGTGGGGAGTGGAAATGGGAAAGACAACTTGTACTACCACACCATAGTGCTCAAGAAGTGTTAGCTCTGATTCAAACATACAGTGTACACCCTGTCTCCCGCACTGTGTGTGGTATCTTAGGCAACCAGCAAAAGCCAGGGCCTGAAGACCTGTCCTTGGTTAATACTAGTGCTGGGCGGTATGACCAAAAATGTACATTGACAGTACATTGACTAAGGATGGTCTATTTTACTGTCATGATATAGAATAACTCCACACTAGTGGTAATGCAGTTTTGCATGGCCCCAGAAAATGATGCTGTTTACAAAAAGCCACTCATGATTCTAATGAAGAATCTAATCAGAATGCAAAGACAATTGCAGTCAAAATACAGAACTTTTACTGTGCAAATTTCACAAACATCTTGTATAAAACCAATACAAAAAGTAGTGCCACTTGCAATAATTATACTTTTTTGAAAATGATACCATTTAAAATAAAACCTCTCTGTTAATATGCTTACTCTGTCAAATAGGCCTATCAGAAATGTATTGTTATTGTGTGGTTTACATGACGTTAGTGGTAGCGTTAACTTCATGTGGATGTCTTGTTAGCCTGCCATGAGCTTCGGTTCGGTTCGCTAGGCAAAACATTAACAAAAAAGTTCGTTTTGGTGCACTGATGGCAGTCAGGATCATTTCTAACTAGCCAGCTAGTATTGCTCAGTGCATGTCTATAACACGCTTTACTTGCTACCTGGATAATTTAAGCGAATATTCTTAAAGTGAGATGAATGATAAGATCATTAAACTTCACTGTGTTCGGTGGGTTGCTAACTAACGCCATCACCTACTAGCCAGCTAGTTACAGCTGTTGAACAATCTCAATAGAATTTTCGTGACGGTAAATCCTTTTCAATGCAGTATCCCATACCGTTTTTCCTTAACTAAAGAAACAATTTAAGGTATTATTCTGTGCAACACCCTTAAATAAACCCCTTACCTAAGGAGAAATTAAGCCGTAAGGGTCATACTTCAAGGAAAAAACTTAAGGTGTTTTGTGTTAATCCTCACTATGCCTCGCATAGTGTGAAAAAGTCCCGTCTGAAACACTGTCGCGCGGTGCAGCGTTCAAAACGTTGTGTAATCAAATACACCTGTATGGCGGTATATTACAAATTCATATCATAACGAAAATATATACCGGTATAGGGTGTGAACCGGTATATCGCCCAGCTCTAGTTAACACAACAAAAGACAGTGTAAAAACAAACACAGTAATTATTATTTTTTTTTAAAAAAGTTACACATATTGAGAATGGTGAAATGCAACTGCAACTGTATCTCTTTGATGCCATTTAGACTCTCATTTCTACATATTGTTGAAGTTATTAAAGACAAGATTATGCTAAATCAAAGTACGGTAGATGTTGAATCAAGTTGGATGAATTTTCACCAGTTTCGTCATAAAGACCATGTTAGTTGAGACGAAGACAAGTCGTAGAACTTAAACTAAAATAGTAAGAAGCAATGAAATGTAATGGATAGTCTATCAAGGCACCAGTACAACCACCAAGATGCATTGTGATCCAATCATTCACTTGCCAAGGTCCTCAGGGGCGCATATGACCACATTTTTATAGTGTCTCTTTAAACAATGAATTTGTGGGGGACACTTATATGAAGGTTGTCTAATACAGTTACCAAATGGTTTTGCTATACTAATGTATACTTGAGACTACTCAAGAGGAGAATGTGTTGTGTGTGCAGTTAAATAGAACTTCCCACAATGCATTGAGCCTAGAATGAGTAGGCCTAGGTCAGATATGTAGGCATTAATTGTGATTCAGTGAGGTTGGCACCAAGCCAAACTGACCTGTGTGTGTGTGTGTGATTCATTTAAAAGGACTGGCAACAGAGGACAGCTCATCATTGCTGACAATAGGAAATGGGAAAGTAAGATTTATCATTACACTATGATCAGTTCAACATAAATCACCTGCTGTGTGGGCTCCCCTTTTATTGTCTGAGCCACACCTGTACGCTACGGCTTTTCAAAGGCACTGCGAGTCTGCGAGTACAGATGAGACTTTGGAATGATTCACTCATGTTGACAGGATACAAGTGTAGGAACAAAGTATTCCTCAAAGCCTACACAATACAAGCACCTCAGGAGTACTATGCACAATCAAGCAGATCAGAATAGCGGAAATGAACCCTATCCAAGCAATGGCTGAAACTGAGGGAGCATAAAGCATAACTAATCAGTTACACTGTGAAGTAGGGCAAAGTGGTGTCACACCTGTGGAAGCTGCTTTTGGAACTGTGTATCAAGCCCTGCCAGTGTGGGTTTAAATGGACTCCTAATCTGATTAGAATCAGAATAATGGCTTAATCGGAATAAAAATGACACATATAAACACCTTGATCAGAATTAAACTGCCGATCCGATTAGAATTCTGATCGGAATGGAAGGGGTGGTGAATTCTGTTCTTATTCTGATTGAACAGCCATGTATACAGCCATGTATACAGTGAGGCATTCTGGGGCATGGTGTGTGTGGCAGCCATTTTGAGATGTTATTATGTTTAAATAAGACTAAATTAAGCATGTGTCCAAAGATTGCAGGGATGACTATGCATATGAACTTGTGTTATGTTAGGACATCTACACAATGGCATGTTGGCCAAAAAGTTATAATGGGCCACTTTCTTTGACAATGAATTGACATGTAACACATGTCAGACTGTACGACTAGATGCTGTATACTGAATGTCATGAGAATTGGATAAATGGCTTATGAATTGTTCTGTGAATATCTCGAGAACCGTAGGGCCTAGGAGGTTCACCTTTTTTTCGTATGTTGGTCTTAAGGGGGCATGTCAACCTATCCCATTACCACTTATTTCATGTATAGCGCCACCTAGTTAAAAATGAAAAAGCAAAAAATGAGGTGTTTTCATCACAATATCTCTGGCTGACATGGTCAAAACTGCACGAAATTGAATGCATGCCAAGTTTTGTGAACTTTCGTTCATGGGGGGCCTTAAAATAAAATAATTTATGTGTACATTTAGTGACCTACACCAACAAGGATTCCCGGGACACTGAAAGACCGGGCCACACGAAACTAGGTGGGCATGTAACCCCACATGGATAGCATGGAACCATCGTTTTTCGTTTTGATCTGTAGCCCCCCCGCTGGACTGCGCCCCCAGAAAGGAGGGTAGGGCAGACACAGTTTTCTGTCTTCTGTCTTGAGAACTGTAGGGCCTAGGATGACCAAATTTTTCCGAATGTTTGCCTTCAGGGGTCATGCTAACCCATTCCATATGCACACATGTGCATATAAACAGATACACACGCACACATACATTCACAGTAATCATACGTATGACACATACTCACACAGTAGACATATGTACGCATGCATGCATAAGCACAAACACAGGCACATAATGTACGCAGGCACACACACAAGCACGCACACACACACACACACACACACACATAAACATAAACATGTACACGCACACATGCACACAATTCAAGAATTTCTCAGAATTATGAACAGGCAAGATGGGGGTGGGGTTGTATAATGAATTTTACATGTGAAATCTATGAACTAATCATGTTTTGGTACTTGTTGTCTAGAAGATACCAGTGAGAATTGAGTGTGGATAATGCAATTTAGTGCGACAGTTAGAATCACATAGGCCTTTATGATTTATTTTTGTGGAAAAAATGTGCTGGACTGGGCGGCGGTCATATTTTGTACCGCTCTGCGGGACATCTAGTTAACTCTTAATTAACTATTATCAACCGATTTAGCTGATATCCCAGCTGTCCTGTTCACTTACTATCAACTATTGACAGCTGTGCACACAGGAGACAGGAGAGTGGAAAGTGTTCTATTTTTTATAGCCTATTTTGTCGTCATAGAAGCAACTTTTAAAATGGAACTCATTAAAATTAGCTTGCTCTTTAATGTAGTCCATACAGGCCTCTTTGTCGCAACAAAATGGAAAATAGAAAAAGAATATTAAAAGAAAAAAAGAGAGAAAATCATATCTCATTTACACTGCCTTGGCTGAATCATTTTCACAGCCAGACTTTGCTCAGGCACTGTTGCCTAGTGATGCTGGAGACTTTGGATGAGAATAATTAAACACTGAGAACTTGAAACTCCATATCTCACTGTGAGATGTTTCTAACAGGCATTCAGTCAGATCCATTACAACCCAGGGGGCTGTCCCCTAAGGGCAAAGTTGAGTCCTTGACATTTTTCTCACTGTGGGAAAAAACTGTCAAAATCAGTCATTTAGTGGAGAGGAACATATTCTTTCATTGTGAACATCTGCTGGATATGATTTCCACTTCAGGAAGAAAAAAACAAAGATAATTTTCATCATCTGGAGACTTACTAAGCCTATGAATTTGTCTGGTTTCTTCTCAAACATATAGCTGGGATTATAATAAAGAGCTCAAAGATGTCAGTCATAGTCAAGAGTTGGACCAACCATTCAGCCAAGGTTTGTGGTGTTTTCTAAGTTACAATCAGATAGGGTTGAAGTGGAGCAGTAATCAAGGATCTTTGTTACAATGGCTACAAACCAGACATCGCAAAGTGTTCAACCTATGACAATTACTGCTAATCAGGTCGAATAACATGTGTATTGCTATGGAAGGTGGTCATTGACCCAATATAATTGTTCATACTTACAGACTCACAGCCTTTGAGGGTTAAAAAAAAAAAAAAAACTAAACAACGGATATAAAATGGTAGCGGAAATAGTATGCAATGCGTTTTTGATGTTGTTAATTTAGTATGTCACAGGTGCTATCCCATTCCCATACCCATTTGAGCTCAATCACCTCAGGGCTTAGACCTTAGGAGAGATAATGAGATTTAGTGGTTGTGTTGTTATGGGCCAGGGTTTTAAACAGATATAATGGCTATGGCATTTTTCGGGGGGAAAAAAACAGAGGGTGAACTTATTCATCCAGAGCCTAGGACAGTCGGAACGTGAGTGCATTATGTGATCCTGCTCATGTTCTGATCGCATCATGATAGTTCTAATCCCCACATTACAGTATGTCCTTTGGCATCATGGCTTTATCAGCGCAGCCAATCTCTACTGCCAATGCTGATGCACTCGTTAGTGTCCTGAAGGACCAACTGGTATGAAATACCGACTGCGCCTGACCCTCGAGTTGTGCATTTCATTTATGGACCACAAAGAGAGGATTATTTTCTGAACTGTGGCATGTTTGGCCTAAAGGTTAGAGAAGCAGGCTTGGGTCAAGTCCCCCGTACTGGGGAAAATGTGGGTGGGGCGGGTGAATGAGCAGCATCCCTCAGCATCCATTGCCATTATAAGTGCCCTTGAGCAAGGCACCTAACCCCCAACTACTCCCCGCACACCACCAAGTGGCTTCTCACTACTCTGAATGTGTACATGCTCAATACTGATAGTGTGTGTGTATGTTCTTTGCTCAGTGATTTCCAATGGATTAAATGCATAGTCCTTATTTCCCAATAAAATGTCACTAATAATAAACTGTATGACATAACCTTATACCTATAACCAAATATTGTAGAAGTCAGTCGTGTAAAGCTGTCATCTCTCAATGGCATAAGGAACATATCAGTATCCGTATAGGACACAATAATACTACAAGAATTCTACAGTGTAATTCTGCCGTGGTCTTGCTGTATTCTAAGATAAACATGCCTTGAGAATTCCGCAAGCTCTGTGACCCTAATTAGCCCATTTCACAAGATGGGGCCACTGTGTAAATGAACTTTCTGTGGAAGAACACTGTCCCATAGACAGCAAAAGAAAAGTCCACAGGAAAGACAGAAACAGGACGACGTTTTACCCTGCCAATTAAGGTATCATTAACATCAATGAGGCCGGACACCTGGACACTGTGAAATTGGTCTATTGGCTGTGGAGGATGTGCTAATGGATGTTCTGCTGAAAGAGAGGAGAAGAGTCATTCTCTTTCTTTTCCAATCTCTCTGACAAATCCGTTTGTAACAAAAGACTTCTTTAACCTTGAAAATAACAGCATACTTGTAGCACAAAACACAAAAGGACATCAGGAGGTAACAGGAAGGACAATACTGTAAATGTTCTGCTATTTTATGAGTAACTTAAAAAATAGGATAGTAATACTATGTTACGTAATATAAACTCAACTACAGTAATATGCTTGATTTTATGACTATCATACAAGTTATGAAAGTACTCTTTTACCGTAACATAATGCATTGTTGAATAAGGCGATGGTGAAGAACATTACGTTTTGTTCATTTGTCTTGTTTTCAGGATGGCCATTTGGAAGCCTGGTGTGCAAAATGAGTGGTATGGTCCAAGGCATATCTGTATCGGCATCTGTCTTCACCCTGGTGGCCATCGCAGTGGACAGGTAATGCCACAAACTCATTTAATTTAGTCAACATTCATGCTTTCTTCACTGAGGAATACTTTGTGGTGATGTGTGTCAGAAAAGTCTTCCCAAACAGTTACTCATGATTAATGTCCAGGCTGTAACCAAATCCACTACGTGGGTGTGATGAAGGTGTTTCTGTGTGGTATTTTTTACATTGAGCTTGCCAAAAGAAAGACTGTGATTGCATATTGTTTATTTATACAACAGTCAGGTCAGATCGAACTAGCCTATTTATTTTTTTAGGCATTCTGTGAGTCATCACGAGTGGTGATATCTCAGGACATCCCTACTCGAGTGTTTTACAGTAGTAATCACTCCGTGCAACATTCTATTCATTCAAAGCGATAGAGCAGCGATTTCATAAAGTCACTACTTTGAGTGAGTAAATAAAGAGTAGGTAATTTTCAATTTAATATGAGACATAAGTAGGCTATACAAATGACTGTGTGCACAAGCACATAGCCTCTCACACTGGACTTGGCTCTTGAGTGGTGTTGCGTTGCTCAAGTGGTGTTGCATTGCTTATTGCGTACCTTCGGCACTCAACCTTTGGCCTTGTACCTACGGACGAATTACAGCCATGGCAATGTCCTTTACCAACACCACTTCCACTTGTGTCATATTGCCTAATGCTTCATTGGTGGGCATATGCTTATGGACAAATATGTAAATGTCGAGTAGGATACCAACCAGTGATAGATGCACTGGAGTATGATGATAGGTTAAACTATCTCTTCTGTAAGGTAAACAAAACAGTTGTGTCATTGGAGATCAGTGTTGTAATGTAACGGAGTACAAATACTTCGTTACTGTACTTAAGTAGAAATTTCACGGATCTGTACTTTACTTCACTATTTACATTTATGTCAACTTTCACTTTTACTCCACTACATTTCCTAGATAAAATGTATACTTTTACTCCGTTATATTTCCACTAAGCATCTTCGTTACTCGTTACTAAAACATAAAATTAGAAGAAATGTGTGCGACGGCAATAAGGGAGGTTTGGCAAATCTCTGCTAGATTGCATTACGCACGCTCCGCACGCTGCACGAGCGCTAGTTTGTTGCTAAAGGAGGACGCACAACTGAAACCGCCATGGAACCTACTGGAGGACCTCCCGTTATCATAGACGACCACCCCGACGATAGTGGTGAACTCAGTGAACAGGGTAGTGGTGAAAATAACGTCATACACCCGTGGCTGTATTTGCAAGAAATGTTTCTGTACATTGGCAGCTTTCTGTGAAGCTGAACACTCCGCTACCTGCCTCAGTGGCCTGTGAAAGGCTATTTAGCATGGCAGGACTTGTCTTCAGTCCAAGAAGAGTAAGACTGAATCAGGCCCGGGGTGGGTAATCGGGAGAATTCCCGGTGGGCCACTTCACTTTTGGGCCGGTCGAGGAAAAAAATATTGACATTTGTCACGTTAGTCTATCTTTTCTTAAAGTAGGACACGTTCAGCATTCTGTGCATGACACCAATGCAATGCCTCTGCCTACGTGAGGGAGTTCTCCCCTCCCAAAAAGAGTTGGTAGGGTCCATATAACCCATCTTTTCCAAAAGTTTTCAGATACGGATAGCCGAGCCGGCCCTACAGTAGACACAAGCGTCAGGAAGGATGGATGGTAGAAAGAGGCCAGGAGAGACTGAGTAGCAGATCAACCAGTCGACCACTGAAAATGATGAGCCCAAAATTAGTGATGAGGAGGCCATGACTACAGGGACAAGTAGAGAGGATAAATTAAAGTTATTTAATGTAAGAAAGAGCAATTACCCTACATGATAAACCTATATGCCTTGTTTGCTCAGAAGAGGGTGTAATAAAGGAGTAGGCTAAATCAAAGTCCTTTTAGGCAAGACCCTCCACTCAGCGGCTATATTGCAACGCTTTTTGGGCACTCATCGGGCATCCTGTTCGGCAGAAATGTGCGTGCGCAAGGCTTCACGACACCAATCTTGCTCCAGCAGCGAGTTCACAACACATGATTGGCACAATGTCTTCACAACACACCATATGATTGGCTCAATGTATTCACATCACACCACATGATTGGCTCAATGTCAACATGTCGAGGTTTTGCCGAGGAAGGGGTGGGATATGTGTAGACAACTGCCATATTGCCGTTACAAACTAGCCCCATGCATTTCTATGGAGGATTTTTTGAGTGCTGTGTCTCCTTAATTAGGAAGTCTGGCTAAATCACCAAACAACAATATAGCCTACCCATGCAAAAAAAACATGTAGCCTAAACATTAGTTCAATATGCCTCTTTGTGGAAGTGTGGGATAGGCTACATTTCAAAGGCTTTCTTTCTGTTTTTGTTACTTGTGGAATAGTGGAATATTTTTTGTTAACTTCTCAGTTGAAGTGAGTATATAACCTTTACACATTTGTTGAACCATGGTACTAATAAAAACTACAGGATAGTAGTGAAATGGAAATGTTGCTTCATTTATCCAATTTCCACCACTATGGAAAACGTGGGCCGGTTAATAAGTTATTTATTTTTAATTTTTACCTGAATTTCATACAAAAGTGACATTTCTGTTTCAGTTTTTTTCTTTGATGTCAGCTCTAAAAATATGCTGTTTGTTCTTTGAACTTAAGAGAATTGTGCCTGAAAAGTCCTAGAAAAGAATGTGATTTCGATTTGATGAGTGAGATTAAGAAGATATGGGAACCTTGAATATGCTTTATGCTTTACTATATGAAAGCCAAAATAAAGTTCACAATAAAAGTTCAAAATAAAACCGCTTTGCTTTTACTTTTTTACTTTTACTTCAAATACTTAAGTACATTAAATATCAGAAAATTACTTTTGATACTTAAGTACAGTATATATCAGATACTTTAAGACTTTTACTTAAGTAATATTCTAAAAGGTAACTTTCACTTCTACCAAAGTCTTTTTCTAGTACGATACTTGTACTTTTACTCAAGTATTGCTTTCTAGTACTTTATACAACACTGTTGGAGATGTATACTAAATATGGGCATTATTCCCTGTGGAGTGCTTTCTCACTTCAGTCAGGGGTCCAGCTGTTTTTTAAAGGGTTCAACATAAGCACTTGCCTGGCCTGGGAGTGCAGCAAGTTGGTAGGCCACTGTTTGGGCCAGTGTCAGTTTTTCTGCCGCTGATCTGATGCTAACTTGCTGAAGCTAAACATGTGAGGCTACTAACAGAAAGAGGGGCTATATTACAGTGAAATAAAACATTTTATTATGTAAGTTTTATATAAAAGTGACTTTTCGGGCCAGTAGAAATATACGAGGGGCTTGTACAAATCAGATTTATTGGCCCAAGGGGTTGATGGAAGGAAAATCTGATGTTCTTGAATTTCCCCTTGGGGATCAATAAAGTATCTATCTATCTGTTGGACCTGTTTAAAATTGAATGAGTCCCATCCCATTAGCCACAAAATCGACTTTTTGTGAATTTCCAATTACCGTATCTGTCAGTATTAAAAGGCATACTCCCAAAAGTATGCCTTTTAATAAAGTATGCCTTTTAAAAAAGTAATCTGCTAGGCAATTAAAAATATCTGCTACCACATTCGGGTCCAACACCTGGGTTCAAGTCTGACCGGGGTCATAGCCTGATCCCACCCAATCTCCCTCTCTCCCACTCGCTTCCTGTAAGTATCTTCACTGTCCTATACAATAGGCCGAAAAGGGCCAAAAAATATACGTAAAAAAAAATAAAAATTATGGCAGTGGGTCTATACGAAACGGAAGGCAGCTGTCTGCTGTCTCGCTGCCTTCAGCTCTCTACCGGGTCACTTGCCGTAGCAGGCATCAAGGTACCGGCTACAAACTTTGTTTCGGACAACCTAGCAAGATAGCAACACAGAACGCCGTTGTCAGGATACCAGAAAGAAGAATAACATAACGTTCGACTGCAGCAATAGTTGCTCACAATCACATTTTTTTTTCCGTTGAAGGCAGCATGAAGGATACATCAATGCTGAGTGAATGACTGCATCCTCACTCTGTTGCTGGCACCCCATGGTATTATCTGTGATATCGTTCCTTTTCCATTCCTCAAGCTCCCTGAGCGTCCGTGGGATGGGATATCTGTATTGTTAGGCACAACTAGACAGGAGTGCCATGCATGCGACCCCATGGCTAGATTGTACATTTGTTGTGGTCGTTTGAGGGGATTATATGCTGAGCAGATCTCTCTCTGTCTCTCTCTCTCTCTCTCTCCACTTCCCCTTGGCTTGACTAGTGGCTCTAATGAAATTGGCTCTCTGCCACTTGCACTGTGTTTTTCTGCCTGTCAGAACCGGCAGGCTCAGAGTGTCCACTCAGGCTTGGCAGCGCAGTTCCTGGGTTTCCCCCTTCCTGTTTCCACCGACAGCTGGGCCTCGCAGCGCTGTGATGTCACTGTTACATCATTAGAGTGCCAGCCGTACATGCATTAAAAAAATAGCCCTCGGTTTTAGACTTCCTCTTTCTTTCGCTTCCTTTTTCCTGTGTTTACTGTATATCTTGTGTTTTCCCTCCATCTCTCTCTCTCCCCCTCTGCAGTATCTATAATGTGTGTGTGTGTTTGCCATAATTTTCATGGGTGTGTGGTGCAGCTAGGTCATACTCTTTGTGTCTCTATGTGTGGAGCTTGGTGTGTGTGTGTGTGGGGGGTGGGGGGTGTGGGGGTTGTATCAGGGTAAGCTGACATCACTCTATGCCCTGCACCACCTCTCCACCCTTCCCAGGAAATTACTTTTACCAGGTCAAGACTTTTATTTGTCCCCACCTTTTCACATATTGTATAAGATTATAACTCCATCCTTTTTTCAGGTCAAATAATTGTGTTGACCCTCTTCAATAACTCTGAGGAGCCCCTGGGGCTCGTAGACCCGCACTACAGAAGATCTCTAATCTTTGACAATAGCATTCAGCCTGTAATTGTGTCTGTGCCGGTCACTGTTTCCTTGTTCTCCATCCTTCACTCCAAGTGAGATATTAAAGATGTTCTTCATGAATTTAACAAATTAACTGTTTTATTTTACACATTTATACTCAAACAAAGCTAATGAAATATAGAGTTAACGTCTCTCAGCTTCAAGACAAACCTTGTAGGCGATCAAATCTGCAGTGGGCCTCTAGCATTGAAATTCCAGCCCAGTCAGCTCCACTATAGCTAAAAGACAGTATTGAATATCAGTTTTTTCCTAATAGCCTACCCTACTACGTATCTCTTAGATTTCGCTAAGGAGTGTTGTAGGCTAGGAGTTATTGACGGCACTAACTTTTACAAAAGACCAGAAAACAATGTTAAGGCATTTGTAGAGAAAAAGGATGATTTGTGTGTTTTCTTCCTACACCTCACGGTAAGCTATTTCGTTGCTCTGATTGGTTAGGTCTATCCAATTGAGTGCAGAGGCATTCCCCCCCCTGTATCGGTTGAAACACGCCCCATAATTATGTCCCAATGGAGCAGTATCAGACTCATATTCTGACTAGAACAGGCTAACTCCATTCCCTACTCCTGCAACTTTTGTGTATGTACACGTAAATGAGTGTACGTGCATGTGTGTTTTGTGTATATGTGTGCTTCTCTGTGTATGTGTTTTCGCTTGTGTGTGTGTGTGTGTGTGTGGGGGCAGGAATTAATGCTATAGGACGCACACCCGCAGGAATTAATGCTATAGTACGCACACCCGTATCCGTGTGTGAGTGTGTGGTTAGCTATGTGTGTGTGTGTGTCTGTGCTTGTGTCTGTGTGCGTTTGTGTGTGTGTGTGTGTGTGTGTGCATTTATGTGTGTTTGCGTTTGTTCATGAGCGTGCGTGTGTGTGTGTATGCATAGTGTACAGTCATTAAAGGTACGCATACAGTTAAGAATAAAATTATTCCTACCCCTGGCAAATATTGATTCAGTGTTGATTTTCTCTTTATTGATATGTTTGTTCTGACTGTAAATGACACTACCACATGTCAAAAGGTTGTAAGACAATGTGGTAGAAACATGGAATCAAAAAAAGAAGAATTTTCATCTTTTTTATTTTTTTTATGAAAAATGGCGTGATTAAATAATCAATAGAAACATCTTTATTTGCATTCACAGCTCTCAAAATGGTTCTTATAATACCTACCAAGCCTCTCCATGTCTCCACAATGATTCTAGACTGCACCTTTTTAACAGCAATCTAGGTTTTGAGGCAAGAGGCAATCCCTCTGGCCTTGTGCTGACTTTTTTGACGGATTGGTTGAGATTGAGGGCTGATCTTGACTTTGTGGCCTCGCCATAAGGAATACTACACATATTTAAAAAAATAAAAGTTATTACAAGTGCTCTTCAGTTCTTACATCAGTCACTTTAGCTCATTCACCGCACCTATTAACACAGCACCTGTTCCGTGGGGGAATTACTCTTATTTTCCACCTCCCCTTGAGTTAAACAATTGATTTGGATGAACTGGAGAAATGTAAAAATCTGGATGAACTGGAGAAAGGTAAAAATAAATTGTGAGCGTATTTCCCCAAATGGTGGAATAACCCTTTAATGAGCACACTGCTTTAATAAGTCAGCTATTACTGTGTGTCAGCCGGTAGAGACCCCCTTTCCTAGCACCCCTCTTCTGTACCACTCATTGACCACGGCTTTCCTCTTTCTTCCCATGTTTCAATAACGAGCTGCCCGAGAGCTGGGTGCACTTTGTAGTTGTGATACGTTTGTAAAACCCTCATTGTGATATTCACAACAAAGAGGCTAGGCAGCCGTGGCCAACTGGTTTGGGCAGCCGTGGCCTACTGGTTAGCGCTTCGGACTTGTAACCGGAGGGTTGCCGATTCGAACCCCGACCAGTAGGAACGGCTGAAGTGCCCTTGAGCAAGGCACCTAACCCCTCACTGCTCCCTGAGCGCCACTGTTGTTGCAGGCAGCTCACTGCGCCGGGATTAGTGTGTGCTCACTGTGTGTTACACTAATTCACGGATTGGGATAAATGCAGAGACCAAATTTCCCTCACGGGATCAAAAGAGTATATATACAGATATACTTATATTCCTAGTTACACTAGTGTCGCTCAAACTGCGATGGCCTATTGAATATCTGTGTGGGCTATGTAATGCAGATGTTTCTGGGTTCAAAGTTTGGGTGCACATCCAGTTGTCATGGACTATGTGTAATAAGCAATATTTTTATGATCAATTAATTAAACATAGCACTACAAACCATCCTCAGGAAATGCAGAAAGAGGAAAAATAGTGTTTGCTAAACTGACAATTACATTATGTTGGTGTAGCCATAAATTCTCTATGCTGAAAAAAAAGAAAGACTGTCATGGAAAGAAAGAAAGAAAGAAAGAAAGAAAGAACCTTGTTTGCTCATAAGTAGGTGTAGAAAACCTATGCCGAGTAGTGATAGTGACCATAAGCATGATCATAACAATGACGGCCCCCAAGCTCTCATTCCAACAAATCCAGCCCACTGCCTAATATGAGTCTGACACCAATGTCTAATACTATGGAATAGGGAAAAATAAAATTGGCCCTTACACAATTGTGATTGACGTTCCCGATGGCCAGTCTGCTCCTGTCCTCAGGCATGCCTTGTGGAAGGGTCTCATAGGAATTGTCCCATGCTGCTCTGGGTTATTTGCTGGGAAGAGTGGATTTGGTTTTGGTTTGGTTTATTTATGGTTATAGAAAAACAAAAGGATCCAAGGGATAAGGGATGTAAAAGCGATGAACACTTTTTTCCAACATGGTCCCTGACGGGATGCCTAACAATGGAATAACCATGGGCAGTGTACAGTAGCTGCATCGTATGGAAATAATACTACTCTAGAATGCAGTGCATTGCACCGGAGAGTTCTATTCTGCCCTCTGTGCAACTGAAGACTGCATGTTAGATGGCCACCTGACCTGCCTGGGTAATTGCAGGGGTCAGTTTAATTACCATAATCTAGCCATAGCCACTTTCATGCTCAGGAGGAAGTCGGCCGGACAGAAAGGTCATGGTCTCTCTGAGTCAAGAATATGAGTCATGAATACACAATACGAATTTTAGTAAAAATAATAGTCTGTGAATATCTAACTTTTTTCCCATGCACACTCTGTCCACATAATAATAATGTAATATTACCCTATTTAAACAGATTCAGTCTTTAGGTAAATGAAAAATGAGAATCTCTCTGTAAATGCAGGGATTAAAGTGAAAAAAAATCGTTTGACTGAACTTTTTTCAGGCCATAAGTCATACGTTGTTCATATCTACCTATAGAGATAGCACCCCTTTTGCGGTCGCGACCTATTGGTTTTTAATGTACAAAAAGACACAAACAGCAAAATAAAGGGAGTATTCGCCTTATTCACACGGCGGCCATTGTTTAAACCAAAACGAGGCTACAGGGGACACTTACTATATAATTAATGCCACCTACAGGTGAATGCATAGAGCATAACAATCCTATGGGTTGTGTACCCTGTAGCCTCGTTTTAGCCGCCAATGGCCACCATGTGAATAAGGCGAATTGAGAGTGTTCTTGATTGAGATTGAGTTTTCCTGATGAACAAAAATATATTTTAGTACCATCCCTGGCCATTGCTGTTCTTTTCTACTGCAGCAATATTGTAGAAAGGCTTTAACTTACACTCTTATTTAATTACTTCAGGCCAAAAGTGAGATTTTTTTCTTGTTAATATGCAATTCAACACAAGTAAAATCTATAAAATCAAGTTTGCAAGACTTCCAATTTCCTCATCAAAGTAACGAATCCGAACATTCTAGATATTGATCATATTTCCATTTGTTGCCTCATCCGCATTTAATGAAAACATGGTAATTTTGAGTTTTACAGACAACTCAGTTTTCCAATGAGCAGCAATACTGTGTGTGCTCATGCAGGTGGTCTCCACATTTGATAATGACAATCTGGAGAGGGCGCTTTTGTCTTCAGCAACAGATTGTATAAGGTTGACAAGAGGTTGCGATATGATGAGGGACAGGTCGTGTTGCGCTATGAAAGAACATGCGTAGCCTACTTTCTAAACGTAAAAACGGTCATAAACGTAGCTGTTGTGGTGGCTAGTTGCACCAGGTGGGGAAGATGTCCTGAAATGCACGAACGTTAATCTTATGGCGGTCTTCTGATTGGTGGCGTACTAAAACGTTTGCATCCATAAACAATTTTCTTGCAGCAAACGCACAAAAGCAAACCCCTGGTACTTTAATTTCTTTACACCATGGCTTGTTAGTTATCCCCCATTTCCAACAGCCGCCCATCTCCATTTATTTTTTTAACTTTTGACACCTGCCTTCCTATAGCAACAACGCATCCATGACAGCTAGTGGCCTTGCCAAATAGACGCACACACATGACGCTAATATGCAAGGTTCTGGTAGGCCTACTGGTTATGGTTTTGTGCTATAAATTAATAATATTTTATAGCAAAGTTTTAAGTTGACTATTTTAATTGCATGGTTATTTTTTGTCAACATACACTCACAACCTACTGTCATTAAAAGTGAGGCCTAAGCAAAATAGGCCACAAGGCTGTCTGTGCGTCACAAACACGACTGACCCCCTCACTAAACAGTTTGCGATGATGACAATATTATTATTATTTTATGTTAACACGCTCAGTCAAAACCTTCCGTCGCAAATTGTGAAAAACATTGTTGTACATGTCATAACAGACGGGATAATAAATTGCATAGGCTACGGTTTATATTGCGTCGCTGTACATAATATTAGTTGCATTGATTAAAAACTGTAACAATAATAGTAGCCTACATTGGGTGGCATAGCAGGCTATCTGTTCAAGTCATAGGTGACACCCAAAATGAATGACCTCCCCTGACAAGAGTTCGCGATAGTAAGAAATTGTCTACATTGATGCACGGAAAGAACACAGCCTACGCTTCTTTTCCGAATTCGCACATAGAGCTCACAATATCATATCCAAAAAAGTTAAAAGGATTGGCCAACCTCATCAGCTGTATCGATTGTGTCACTATAATCCAACTTTTGGACCGTTATTAGTCCTCCATACGTGTTATTTTTTTAAGCAAACGCCCCAGGCCAATGAGACAACATAACTCAAAGTGAAACTCATGGCTGACGTAGGCTATCTTCTTGAGCGGTCACTGATTGAGACACAGAAAGTTCTCAAGAACACTATTAGGTCTTTAAACATTTACCATCACACACATTAATTCATCCGACCTAATATTTGTAGTTGCCTTAAAAAAGGAAAAGAAAAGGTGATAGTCCCCCCCCCTCCTATTTATTTTTCTCATCGGATCTGCATCGATTTCAAATATCACATTTCTAAAATCAAATTGACTGAAATCCGTCGTATGACGGAAAACTGTAATCCTTGTAAATGTTGATAGATTCATGAGCTGTAACAGTTGTGTGGAATTAAGTGAAATCATATTTGACATTCCCTTATGAGTCCATACTATGTTGATCTGTGCACAGCAGTTACAGACCTATTAGTCAGCAATTCACTGTGAGCTTATGTTGTCAGCTGCACAATTCAATTATGTCTCCAGTCAGGGTTCATGGAACTGAATCATTTACAAGTCATGCTTCATAAAATGTATTAGTTATATCATTAAAGGAAAGCAAAGGCTCGCATAGAGACACATTAGCTTTTTTTTTCCAGACAAATTGTTTTTTTAAATGAATGCCTGATCATGGACAGGTGAAGCTCTCGCTGTCTTAGAAATCATTTTATGCTTAATGCTGCGATAAGCATGAGGCATTGACATTGAAACAAACTAAGTGTTCTAAGGGCCTATTATATTCAATTGTGAATAACTATGAACAGAGGACCCTTGAGAGGGAGAGGAAGGCAGAGACAGAGGCAGACGGTTTCATGACTCTTCTATTTATCTTCCACAGGTTTAGATGCATTGTGTACCCCTTCAAGCAGAAGCTGACGATATCTACAGCTACCCTCATCATCATCGTCATCTGGGTTTTGGCCATATCCATCATGTGCCCATCAGGCGTCATGCTGCAGGTGACCAAAGAGCAGACCATCCGGATATACCTTGGGGACGGCAACCGGACAAGCCCGTTCTACTGGTGCCGTGAGAACTGGCCCAACCAGGAGATGAGGAAGATCTACACCACGGTTCTCTTTGCCAACATCTACCTTGCGCCCTTATCGCTCATTGTGATCATGTACGCGCGGATTGGCATCACCCTCTTCAAGACGGCCGTGCCGACCGGGGACAAGCCCGGCGCCGGGCACAACAACCGCCACACGGTGTCCAAAAAGAAGCAGCGGGTCATCAAGATGCTCCTGGTAGTGGCACTGCTCTTCGTCCTCTCCTGGCTGCCCCTGTGGACACTCATGATGCTGACGGACTACGCCAGCCTGTCCGAGTACCAGTACCGGGTCATCAACATATACATCTACCCGTTCGCCCACTGGCTGGCGTTCTTCAACAGCAGCGTCAACCCCATCATCTACGGTTTCTTCAACGAGAACTTCCGGCGCGGCTTCCAGGCCGTGTTCAAGTTCCAGCTGTGCGGTGGAGGAGGTGGCGGTGGAGGAGGTGGCGGTGGAGGAGGTGGCGGTGGAGGAGGTGGCGGTGGAGGAGGTGGCGGTGGAGGAGGTGGCGGTGGAGGAGGTGGCGGTGGAGGAGGTGGCGGTGGAGGAGGTGGCGGTGGAGGAGGTGGCGGTGGAGGAGGTGGCGGTGGAGGAGGTGGCGGTGGAGGAGGTGGCGGTGGAGGAGGTGGCGGTGGAGGAGGTGGCGGTGGAGGAGGTGGCGGTGGAGGAGGTGGCGGTGGAGGAGGTGGCGGTGGAGGAGGTGGCGGTGGAGGAGGTGGCGGTGGAGGAGGTGGCGGTGGAGGAGGTGGCGGTGGAGGAGGTGGCGGTGGAGGAGGTGGCGGTGGAGGAGGTGGCGGTGGAGGAGGTGGCGGTGGAGGAGGTGGCGGTGGAGGAGGTGGCGGTGGAGGAGGTGGCGGTGGAGGAGGTGGCGGTGGAGGAGGTGGCGGTGGAGGAGGTGGCGGTGGAGGAGGTGGCGGTGGAGGAGGTGGCGGTGGGTGGAGGAGGTGGCGGTGGAGGAGGTGGCGGTGGCGGGTACCGGCGCAGGACGTACTCGCACCGCTTCCAGGGTAACGCGGTGCTGCCAGCCAACCCGCAGCCATCCACCGAGCCCATCTCACTCAACAGCCTAGAGAACACCAGCTCGCGGCGGGTCAACCAAGTCAACGAGCAGGACTTAATCATGGAGGACTTGGAGAAGGCCTCCCAGAGTAGCGACGGGAAGGACGGGCCGTCCCTTTGAGAAAGCACAAATACAAACAGCCAGGCATGCTCAGTCTAAACATATCGCAGCTATTAGTATTACATGTATAACATGATGTTGTGTGTGTGTGTGTGTGTGGGTGAAACGTTCCCCTGGGACCGTTTTGGCAAACCCAGCCAAACGTTCCACCAGACACATTTCTGAGGTGCAAACTTGCCAGCAACCCAGCGGGGGTGCTAAAGAGAGACGTTTAGACATTGTTTACTACAGTTAGGTCTGGTCAAACTAAATTGTAGCTTACACAAGCTCAGCAGTATTCTTTGGTTACCAAACCAAAGTTTTGGATTAATAGTGCCTATATCTCGCTACGTTTCACAAAATATAAGGGCACAAACCCTGAACTGCCGTCTATGAGTTAGCTGCCACATGTTAGACATATAGCCACATACAGACCTAACTGTAGTAAACAACATCTAAACGTCTTTAGCACCCCCGCTGGGTTGCTGGCTAGTTGGCACCTCAGAAACGTGTCTGGTGGAACGTTTGGCTAGGTTTGCCAAACCGGTCCCAGGGGAACGTTTCCCTAATGAGACCAGGTTGGTGTATTTAGTGATTATATTCATGAATTTGGTGTTCTTGTTATTAACTTATTTGTCGAAAGAATGTCATAAGAAGAAAGAGAGGTCTGAATAAACTAGCCTCTTCACTACTCATAGGAGATGTGGAATTTAAAAAAAAGGCTCCAATGCTTCTGAAATATTTTGTATCTTGTACATTTGAAACCATTTCACATTTTGATGTAACTGAAAGGACAAAAGGTCTTTTTACTACCTCCTTTTAGATGCTAGTGGAAGCATGTGAGTTTTTTTTTTTACACAGCAAATGACCCACATTATATCAGATCCCAACAGTATGACTCACTCTCATTTGAAATACATGAACCCAGCTGGAGTGAGTGCCCTCAAAACGAAAAGCAAAGTGCAATTAGACTCAATATTAGCACAACCGTATTCCTAGGGTATAAATAATTTCAAGGGTGGATCAGTTAATCAGCTCCAAGCCTTTATAGCTAGGTGAATTCATTAGATTTAATTATCTCTCTCTCTCTTTCTCTCTCCCTCTCTCTCTTTCTCTCTCTGTGCCTCTATGTTGTCTTAATGTCAGTATGGGGTGTTGTCATTTAATATTGAAAACAGGGTACAGTTGTCTTGTGTGTTTTAATACAAACATGTATTCATTTTCTCCATGTGGAATGTTAAAGTGAAAAGTGAAAGGTCTTAAACACCCATTTACGGATAGTTAGAGTAAATATATAAAAAAAAAATTCTATTTATATAAAAAAGATGTTACTCTTCTGAAGTGCAATTTATGTATGTTTAACATTCTGCTTAATCATCTTGTTTCAAAGGACTTGAGAGCATGAATGTGAAATGTGGTGATTGGTGACTTTTCTTGGCTTGACATTCAGCTGCAAAGCTCAAGCTCAATTCACCTTGGCTGAATCTCACACACACACAACTGGCGCTCTAACTGCCACAGACAAATATGATTCAGCTTCTATCCAACATTTTTTTTTCTGTCGCTGCAAAGTGCTCCAAGCTGTATGCCACAGCCAGGCCCCGGAAGTGTCTTTGCTGTTGTGTCCTGTACACTGATCACTTTATGATGAAGATGACATGTTGCTTGTGTTTTAGTACAATGGAGTTGAAGTTGCAAAATGATCATACACTCGGGCCGGAAAGAATGTGGCTACACAGATGAGTATTTATGAGTATTTATGCCACACATTTAGGATACGGTATGATGAACTGTTTTCATTGCCCATGTGTTATTTATTGCTTCTGGCGGGCATTCACACCAAATTAACTCAGATTCTTTTTTTGCCCATTTTGTTATGATGGTTTGTGTTACATAAACACTTTATTGTTGTTCTCCCCTGATCTGTGGATCTTTGCTACTGATCATGCAGGCGTCTGGAGTGACAGTAATAGGTCCGGAGTGGCCTTACTCTGCATCAGCCTGGAAGCCAGCCCGAATATGACCCTGCCTGCCCACACAATTTGGAGTCGGGAAATTTAGTCTGGACTTGTTCCTTTGAGAAGCCTCTATGCCTGTATAAAAACTAGGCAGACCAATCAAATCATTTGGGTGGGCTTTGTACGATGATGGACAGATGAGCAACAGTACCAGACTCAAACTCTGAATAGAATTGAGTCTGGCGACGTCAGGCTAGTTGTGCATTCCTCTTGACTACCTTCCCCTTGCAGTTTGTGGGTGACTCTGGAAAAGACCCCATCTGACCCGAGAGCTAACGGTGTCATTTACAAACTGGAAATCGAAAACATGATGGAAAGAAAATCTACATCAATAAAAATGACCCTAAAAATCACCTCTGGTGGAGCCAGTTCTATTGATTAGAAGCTAATTGTTGCAGCATAAGCTCCACAGACAGAACACTTTGGTTGCGTGCCCGGTGTCGGCAGCCCATTAGAGTGCAGCTGAACTCCCCTGGCTGAGTTAATATTTGAAGTGCTGCTTCCAATTAATGCCTTTAATACTTAGCCTTAGATGCCTGTCATCAGCAGCGTGACATGTAGTGATTTCAATCCATTAAAATGATCATCGCCACATTGGTACTTGGCAGGGGGTGTTTCCACTGTTTCCAGCCTCAAATGTGTTCAGCTATGGAAGAACTGGTTGGGTGTGTATATTTGGGGTATCTTCTTAAGAAGACAAAGTGAATAGGGAATAATATAAATAACACACACACACACACACAGAGAATTCAAAAAAAGCTTGTGCTGGTGTGGAATATGTTGCCAGCGGAGACGGGTGTGTGGCAGTCTCTTCACTGGAGGCGATATACTGTACTGTATGTTGCCATTTGCATTTCTACTGTGCCAGATACAGCTCGTTGGAAAGTGGGACATTTAGATCGTTACATGCAATGCTGACAGTGTGGCATTCTGTCCTGCAACACACCAGAGCTTTGCAAATGGACATTTCCACAGTTGCACTCTTTCATTTGTTGTTGTTGCTGTCGTTATTGTTGTTTTGCTGATAATGTTTTTATTTTGGCAGTATTTTTCTTTTTTCTCATACATGACATGACTCTTGAAAGGGTATTCTTTCATGCTGTGTTCTTTGTGTATTCTTTATTTATAAATATGTTTGTTTTTTTAATATCAACTCAAAACAGGGCTGCATTACATCATATTTGGACATTTTAATTGCACTTCTTGCAAACAAGGTTTTCATTTGGCAGTGCCATTGTTATGAACTGAGGTTTGGACAGGACATGTATTATATTCTGCATTGAACACACGTGACAGCCCTTCAGTATTTCATGAGAATGTTAAAAGCCATCTGAGTCACTGACAAACCTCATCTTTTGTGAATGAATCAAACAAAAGCTACAACCAATCACAGAAAATTATCACAGAAAATAAAAGCAGTTTCATGCTTTTGGCCTGTGTTGTTTTAAGTATTTGTTGTATTGTATGAATTAACCATCAAACTTTTTAAAGTAACAAAATAAAAATAATCATTATTTGGAAATGAATAAAAAAATAAATAAAAAAAATGGCCGTGTCAAACATATCTGTCTTCTAGATAATTTGTCATCTTGAGACTTTGTCCTGTCCTTTGTCATGGCCTAAGATTTGAATGCTCAGTGATTTGCTCTCTGTATGATTCACCCACTCTTACGGCAGACCTAGCATTATCGCAATCTATTTATAATCAGGAATAATGGCGTATTCTGTTGTGGCTTTTTTATAAATGGGAGGAAAGAATACCAGCATTTTACAAAGCCATTGCTGATTATATTTTGCACAATTATTGTAATTGTATGGTAATGACGAGATAGGACTAGATGACCTCATGGCAGTTCACCATGGACTGTCTCTTCTGATGCCTGTAAATTCACAGTCATCTCTGGTCTACAGTTTACGGTCACTACAGAAAGACAGAGCACTAATATATTCAGTGACTCAGGCAGCAAACATGGAACAGTATCTGCCAGTTAAAGTTTATTGACAAATGACCTCACATACACCTCAGCCAACCAGTTTTCAAGGCTGGTATTATTGTCCAAATTTGGGATCTATGAATCTTTATGGTCTTGAAGAACAAAAGCCACATTTACTCATAGGTTCATACATTTTTGAACCCACCCCCAAACAAACACACACCATCACCACTACCCTAACAACACACCTGTCTTCCTATTTGACATGATGGCAGATGACTCGGACATGATGAAAGGGAGGAATGAATGTGGAATGAATGAGGAATGAATGTGAATTTGGCAAGCTCTATTTAGACATCTTCTGTCAGTTGGCTGAACCTTTGGGACTACCATTTTACACTCTGCTGCCCACAGCATTGCTCACTGCTTATGCTCTGGTACAAGGAGCCTCTCAGCAGCATTGTTAGCTGCCTGAATTGAAAGAATGTCTGTTTATTATTTGGAGAAATGCATATTGTAAGGTTACTGTTTTTATCATTTAACAATTCCTTACATGAGTATAAGAGAAGTTAAAAACATGACATGATATATTTGGCTTAGATTCACTGCCAATCCTCCAGCTATCACATACAGTACCCACATGTTTTGTCCCGCTGATATATTTACAAGTCTTTGTGCAAATTAACAGTCTCACAACAAATGTATGCTCAAGTTAATGGTAGCTTGTGTATGCCATGTCTATGAATCAATATCAAAGCAACACATTCAGAAAGAAGCATGTGTCATGTATCAGGTCATCAGAATGTACTCTTTGCTGTTCATTTTAACTATCTCAGTGGCTAGCTTTTAGGAAGAAGAAGCAACACTTACAAAACACAAGCGAGGCACAATAATAGGCTTGTTAGTGGAAGAAACAAGCAAAAAGCTGATTGTTGCCTTGCTTTAAAAAATATGCTTGTTAAAACCAAAACGTCAAAAACTAGCAATCTAACAACTAGAAAGGAAGGCAGAACATCTTACAAACACCAACAACAGCCCACTGATTAAAGGCTTGCTATACCATGCGTTGTGACATTTGACAATAAAGTTGTTGATGTCATCCTGTGAACCAGGTTTTTACATATTCACAGAGTGCTCCAATCTGGACCATAGAACTACAGAAGGGGTAGTTGGAATGACAGATGTGTGATAATCACTCCTTCACATGGCCATATCATCAAAATTATTGTAAATATGATATCAGTAATTTTCTAATTCTATCCTTGTGTTTAGTGCACAGTCGTCCAACAGTAAAAACCAAAACAAATGTAGTTTGACTCAGCACCAAATACCAGTCAGGGTCACACAGTTTCACAACACAAGTGCAGTGAGTTGTCACCTTAATAAGCACAGACGTCTATCACTCTGTCACTGAATTCATGAGTAACTGCGCGAGCGTCTGACATCATCATGTATAAATGTTTGGTTTGATTTGCTTGACAGTCATAACTCCAGGGGTACCAATAAATAAACTAAAAGGAACGCAATAACACAGGGTCACACCAGGACCCTAATATACATCTAGTGGGACTTCATTATATTTCAATGTGAGGACAATGACATTATGACTGCTTGAGCTAGCAGAATGGGTGAACAAATGTCCTATGATCCATAAACACTGATGCTCTGGAACAGGATGAGCTAGTGGTTCAATGAGAAAAAGAAATACACAGTAGGCAGATACAACAGTATCGGTTCTGATGGTTTCTATTTGATAAGCACAGTTAAAGAAAAGGGGCAAACAATCTGGGAGAATACAAAGTGTATTTCACAATAGGTTGTGTTCCTCATGTAATAGAGCAGTGGTTCTTAAACTTTTTTGTCTTGGCGACCCCCCTAAAAACATGGACCAAGTCTCGCAACCCCCTTCTCTCTAACTGGCAGAATTTGGTTTCAAAATGTTGTGAGATGGGCATTGGAAGCAGAGGCAGAAAATGTCTTCTCTCATAGGTAGGCTATGTCAACATCAAAGGCAATATGTCAATGGCAGCCTTTGACTAAAAACCTTTACAAAAATGTCTTTAATCCAGACTGCAAATAATTTTGCGACCCCTCCAATATGCATAGAGTAATTATAAAGAGTACAATAAATAGCAGTTGTACATGACCTTTACAACGCATGAAAATATGATCAGAGTCAGTCATAGTTTATGGCAGAATGGGTGTCACTCCAACAAATCACGACTTGATTGCGGTGTAGGTTCCAGTATCAGTATATTGCTAATAATAAAATATATATAAATAAAAAATAAAAACCTTGCACATCAAGTACTGCCAATGCAAAGATACAGACTCTTTTGAATGTTTGCACTGATGATGGTCTGAAAGGGAACGAACATGTTCACACTGGGTAGCACTCTTTGGTCTGCATCTCTTTATTTTACTTTCATTAATAAAAAGAGCATATTTGTGTCGGCACTGTGTGTCTGACCTATCCTGACTTCAGACTAACAGAGAATCTCAAACAAATCCTTTGTTGTCTTTTATGTTCCATTGGAGTTACGGATAGATATACTGTAGATCAATAGAATGTGACCTTTCATATATGTCTATAATAAACAATATAAGGATGAACCTTTCAAATTTGATTGGTATGCCTCGGCCTGCCATAGCTTCATACGCCCTAGATACAGTAGAATATTATCTTTATGCTGGACAAAATGAGAAAAGACATGATGAGAACAGTGTGAGTGAGCAACATAGCATGCATGACATTGACCCTTGACCCAGACCCCGCAAGCTTAAGAACATGAGTCTATCAAACCCTTATAGCGAGTAAGCATGCTTGATGTTTTCATGAAGATCCTTGAACTATCCTAACTGCAAACATAATGGATGGTATGGATGAAATAGAATGGCTCCCGCCCAAAGGCAGAGGCATAAAAACCTTCACCAAGGTATGTTTTCAACTGTCTTGCCTTGAGATATCTCTAGAGATCACTTCCATGTTGCAAATTGCTAGGTTTTTACTTTCATGAAATTAAATTGATCACTTACCTGGTATACCGGTAGGCCTACCACTATCTCAATCATGCTCAGCATTTTACTTGTACTGATTATTAAACAACCCAGTCTAAGTGTCCATATGTCCTTGACCACTGAGGTGAGCTGAATTGATAGTGGAGACATCCATTTCTCCGTCATCAAAAAGGCGTCATGTTCATGTCTGAGCCCTCTGAGGACCCTTGAATATCTCGACATGGAATGTATTGCTGTACATCCCATTATAGCAATACAATGTTTCTATGTTCTGAACGTCTGCATTTTACAGCTTGGATGCAACATGACAGTTCATTTAAACTTCACAATGAGTTTGACAAATTAATACAACAAATTTGTTGTTTTAATTTGTGTGATACAGCCAGCAAATTGGATCTACCTCCTAGGTGTGCAAATAACATACGGTTGATGCATGCTCTAAATTACGCAGGACAATGGGAAATTCAACCAAGCAGTGGAATAATATAATGGAATGTATAAGCTGTCTATACACTGCAGCCTCTTGAAGTCGTCTGGACTGCACTGAATACTGAAAAACAATGAGATGCTGTGATTGATAAGATTTGGAACATGGAACAAAAAACTGACTTTATTAAAGAACAAAAAATGATATTGGGCCTTTGGCTGTGGAGATGTGTTAAGAGGTGGGTCACTCGGATCTTTATCCTTTGTCTTTATTTGAAAGTTGAACACGTAACGTTATCATCTCTACACTCCTTTCAGTCACAGCTGTAGCTGAAAAAGTTTAGATCCATGAATAGTTACTAAACTCTGACGATGTAAAAACAAATGCACCATCCATGTGGATTCATCAGACATGAAAAACATTCACAAAATGTGATAGACATGGACAGACTGTCTTGATGATGTAGGGCAAAGTGTTTCACCTCAATTAACATTACCACTGCATAGTTGTATGTGTGTGCCAGTGTGTGTGTGTGTGTGTGTGTGTGTGTGTGTGTGTGTGTGTCAGAGATTTACTTGGCTCTTCAACACGATTAAAGCAATTGCCTATATGCCAGGGAGGCTGTTTAGCCAGCTTATATATTTCCAGTGGAGTATCAGCTGTGTTGTAGTGGCTATTGTTTTAATGTACCTGTTTACACGGACCCGGTTGGGTGTTGCCCCTAGTGAATGAGCATGGTAAGATGCTGAAGGATTTATGCATGTGTCAAAATTCAATAAAGACTTGCCTTGTTGGGAATACATTTAGACATTTAGTGTCCAAGTGAACACGAAAGGAGCAGAATATAACAGAAGATGCAGACACAGCTGACGCCTTATCGGAAATACGTGTACTGTATATGAGCTGGCTGAAGAGCTTTCCTTTCATATAGACCATTTAAAGAGGTATCCACTAAAAAAGAACAGTGGGCTGCCTCAAAATACCTCTCAGACTTTGCATAATGTAACTCAGTGATGAAGCATAACATATTGATGTGTCAACAGGTCAATCGGATTTATCAGAATGGGCAGCTTTTTCGCCCGAAAGCTAGGCAAAACTGATAGAGAACTGATGGATTAAGCTTACAGAGAAGAAAGTATCCTCAGGGATCATTAGCAGTGATGGATTATAGGCTAACTTGTTAATGAATCACTTTTAAACTGGCTGCCGGGCATTGATAAATGGCATCCCTATTTAATTGTTGGCCAAAAGCAATTGGAGAGGAGAGTAAAGCACAGGCCAGTCTTTAAGGGTTAGCAAATCAAGCTGGAGACAGAGGGAAAGTGGAAAATGGGTTTAGGAACATCAAAAATGTATGTCTGAAATGCGGCAGTCTGTAAGCCAGAAGTCAAATCTGACCAAAAATGTCCAACAGCCCTGAAGACTGGAAACAATATACTCATAAATAAGTTATCCCAAATCGCCCTTGTGTCTCTGTTAGCACGACAGAGGCAAAGAGGCAAAGGAGGAGCGATTTGCCCTACAGTTGTTCCTGCCTCTGAGCAGAGTCAGACTAACGTAGACAAGCAGAGAGAGAAGCTGCAGACAGAAGACCCAAAGGGAGGCCAGGAATCACATTTAGTTTATTTACAGTTGGGCAAGTGGAGGGAGTTATGACTCGGAAGTGTGAATAAGGGCATGAAGAGTGCAAGTGAGGCCGGGAGGCAAATACTACATAAACACAGTTTTGATTTCATTTATGATGACCAGTTGTGCCCTGCAACTAAAATAAATGTGCCTGGGAGGCTCACTGACCCACTATATGCCATTTTCCCAACATAAAAGAGAGGCACCTTTCAGTGGTCTATTCAGCATGCAAGATCTGATCTCGACCCAGAAAGATCTTCAAAGCTGACCGCTGAGATATGCAAATTAAATAAAAAACCTGAGTTGTGAGGTTTACGTGATAGATGAGATACACACTCACATTTTCTGGAAGCTTGCTGAAGTCCTCTAGATATAATGTCTTTAATGAAAACAGTTAGGAATATTTGTGTGGATATTATATTTTACCATGTCTGCCCGCGGACCACTTGGGATAGCTTGCGGACCACACCGATGTAATGCAACAAATCACTGAAAACACGTGACATATTACATATTTGTGTAATTTGTTGAATTTTCATATTCCACAACTGAAAGACAATTGAAACGAGGGATTTTTTTTTTTTGCTGCACTGTTACATAGAGCAGAGTGGTTTACTCCAACAAATAAGAACAGCTTCCAATCTTTCTCCAATAAGATCAATTTAAATTTAATTTCAATTGAATTGTACTTATAGAGCGCCAAAACATTACACATGTCTCATGGTGCTTTTGCCAAGCACACAGATGGCTGATGGCTGGTGATGGTATACCTCACAAGTGAGGTAAGGGGGAAGAAAGAGAGATGTAGAGTGGGTTAATATTACTGAAAATCAAAATGGTTAATGTCAATAAGTAATCAGAGGTACTATATATTGTTACAGTATACCATATTGAGAATAGGCAAGAGAGGGAGAGCTGAGAGAGAGAGAGAGAGAGAAGGGGAGAGAGGAGAGAGCGTTGTACGGCGTGGCACATGAAAGACCCATGACAGCACTATGCTATAGCAACATAACTCAGGCATAGTGAGGGGTAGTCGACACCAGTGACCACCATCGCACGCATGACTGGAGTGCCAGTCAAACGAGGACTCAGCAGGGTGGTCCATTCCAAAAATCCCTGAGGTGGGTGAAGCTCCACACCGCACCATACCTAACTATGGGAGGCAGTAAAGAGGAGGTATGTTTTAAGTCTAGACTTGAAAATAGGGAGGGTGTCTGCTAGTTGAATTGAGGAAGGGAGATTATTCCAGAGGAGGGGTGCGTGATAGCTGAAAGCTCTGCCTCCTACTGTAGTTTTTGAGATTCTTGGAATTACAAGAAGGCCAGTATTCTGTGATCGTAGCGGTCTGGGTGGGTTATATGGGACTAGAAGATCTTTATTATATTCTGGTGCCTGGCCATTAATGGCTTTGTATGTTAGAAGTAATATTTTGAAGTCAATGGCTGCGACTTTTAACAGGCAGCCAGTGTAGGGATGCCAGGATAGCGGTTAATATTTTTTAGTTCTAGTGAGTATGCGAGCAGCTGCATTTTGTATGAGCTGTAAGCTCTTTAGACAGGTGTTACTGCAGCTAGCATATAGAGCATTGCAACAATCAATCCTTGAGGTGACAAAAGCATGGATTAATTTCTCAGCGTCTGGTAAGGATAAGGACTTCCTTATCTTTGAAATGTTCCTTAGATGGTAAAATGAAGTTTTGGTAATCTATTTTATGTGATTATTTAGTGATAGGTCTTGGTCAATTGTAACTCCTAGATTTGTAACACTTAACACTTGAATGAGGATAGTCGAAGATCACTAAATGTAGCCTGTGATGAGGATAGGATATCCCTCATCTTTTTAGGACCTAAAAACATGACTTCTGTTTTATTGGAGTTCAAAAGCAGGAAATTATTTGTCATCCATGTCTTTATGTCTTATACATGTGTCAAGTTTGGCTAATGGAGTTAATTCATCAGGTTTTATAGAAAGGTATACAGTAGTTGTGTATCGTCTGCATAAGAATGACATTTAATGCCATGTTTCCTAATTTCAGAGCCTAGGGGAAGCATATAAAGAGAAAATAACAGGGGCCCTAGTAATGAGCCTTGAGGCACCCCATATTTTACCATAGTCTGGGTAGATGGTTTATTGTAAACCTGTACAAATTGTCTGCGGTTAGAAAGGTATGATCTAAACCAAGCGAGTGCTACCAAATGTTCAAACCTGTGAAGTAGTATGTCATGGTCTATGGTGTCAAAGGCAGCACTGAGGTCCAGGAGGACCAATATTGATATATGTCCATTATCGCCAGCAATGAGGAGGTCATTAAAAACTTTAACTAAGGCTGATTCAGTACTGTGGTGAGCTCTGAAACCAGACTGATATAATTCTTGGATGTTATACAGTATGCAAGAAGGCACCAATTTGCTTGGACACTTTTTTTTCTAGTATTTTGATATAAAAGGGAGATTAGATATAGGCCTATTGGCCAGGTTGTTAGGGTCAAGGCTAGGTTTTTTGAGGGATGGCTTAATAACACATAACTTAAACGACTGTGGTACATGCCCTGATAGCAGTGAATTATTTATAATCTGGAGCAAAGCATTATACAAGAAAGAGAGAGCAGTCTTCAGAAAATGGGTAGGAATAGGATCTAGTAGACTAGTTGTAGATTTTGATGAGGAAATTGTGGAAGTGAGATCTAATATGTCGATAGGTGTAAATGAGTTCAATGTTGTTTGAGGTCTCATTGTCAGACACCAAACAGGACGAGGACCACAAAAGCATCACGTTAGAAAGTTTATTTAAGGGTTGGGGGTTACAGGGGTTTCAGGGGTTCCGGGAGTTCCAAGAGTCTGCGTGTGTGTGTTCCCCCAATAGCCGAGCAGCAATGGCAGGAGCTGGATGATCCGGGAAGTCCTGGGGAAACACACACACACAACAACAATTGAAACGAAGCAGCAGTACAGTCAAGGGCTAGGCTGTATTCAGAGAAGAGAGACGGAAGGCAGGTCAAGATTACCGGGCTGGAGATCAAAGAAGTAGTCGAAAGCTGGTCTGGGTTCACAGGCAAAGAGTCAGAGTCGTTTTCCAAGACAGGCAGGTAACTGGTGCGGGTTTGCAGGCGATCTGACAAGTGTGGACTGAAAAGCAAGGCTTTATATACAGGGCATGATGAGTGGTGAATGCAGTGCAGCTGGTAGGTAAACGAGGGTGAGGCAGAGCAGAGCAGGAACAGGTGGAGGTCATCAGACTTCAATCAGCGCGTGTTACCAGGCAGAGAGAGAGCTCATGACAGAACCCCCCTAAGGGACGGCCCCAGAAGTCCCCAAGAGTGACACCACGCCGGGGGGGCGGAGGGGAGCCGGTGGAGGGCTAGAATTCCTCCGAGCGGTCCGAGTGAACATCCTCATCCTCGGAGGGAGCTGGAGGGTCGTGGACAGAAGACGGGACAGGTACCGAGACAGGGTCAGGGTCAGGCACAGGACAGGAAGCCGGGCGGGCAGGACGGTTAGGGACCCCTCTGGGGCGGCCCCTACGGATTGCAGGTTGATCAGGATGCAGACGGTGGAAGTCGGCGATGAGTGTCCGGTCCACAATCCGACTGGCTGGCACCCAGGTTCTCTCCTCAGGCCCATAGCCCTCCCAGTCGACGAGATACTGGAGGCCCCCTACCTCGCCGCCTGGACGGAAGCAAGCCGAACGGTGTACACCAGCCCACCGTCAACGAGGCGAGGAGGAGGAGGCGGAGGAAGCGGCACGGGGACCAGCGGGCTTTCATGCGTCGGCTTGACTTTCGAAACATGGAAAGTAGGGTGCACCCTCATGGAGGTTGGCAACTGGAGCCGGACTGCGGTTGGGCTGATGACCCTCTGGATAGGGAACGGGCCGAGGAATCGAGGTGCCAGTTTACGCGATTCCACCCGCAGTGGGAGATCCTTGGCTGACAGCCACACCTTCTGGCCAACACGGTAGGCGGGTGCCGGCGATCTTCGGCGGTTAGCCCCAGTGGCATAGCTGACAGCTGATTTGAGTAGCGTGGCACGAGCTTGTGACCAGGTATGACGGCAACGGCGGGCATAGGCGAGGGCAGACGGGCAGGACACATCTCCCTCCTGGCTGGGGAACAGGGGGGGCTGGTAGCCATACACACACTGGAAAGGTGACATACCAGTGGCAGAACAGGTGAGGGAGTTGTGAGCATACTCTATCCACGTCAGTTGTTGTGCCCAAGCCTGGGGTTTGCGAGAAACCATGCACCGCAGCGCCTTCTCCAGCTCCTGGTTTGCCCGCTCGGATTGACCATTGGACTGGGGGTGGAACCCAGAGGTGAGACTCACTGTGGCCCCTAGAAGACGGCAGAACTCCTTCCAGAATGTAGAGGTGAATTGCGGACCTCGGTCAGAGACAACATCCCTGAGCAGCCCGTGTAGACGGAAGACATGATCAAGAACAGCCTGGGCAGTCTCTCTGGCAGATGGCAGTTTAGGGAGGGGAATGAAGTGTGCCATCTTGCTGAACCGGTCAACCACAGTGAGAATGACCGTCATCCCACCTGATGGTGGGAGGCCAGTTACAAAGTCCAAGGAGACGTGGGACCAGGGTCGTGTGGGCACAGGCAAGGGCTGGATTAAACCAGCGGGGGGCCGAGTGGAGGACTTGTTCTGATTGCAGGTGGGGCAGGCACGGACGAATTCTCGGACATCCCTTCTCAAAGCAGACCACCAGAAGCGCTGGGCAAGGAGATGGCAGGTGCGGGCGGAGCCCGGGTGGCAGGCAAGGCGGGAGTTGTGTCCCCACTGTATGACCCGGGACCTCAAATTCTCTGGGACAAAGAGACGACCATCTGGGCATGCACTGGGACTGGGATGGTCACGGAGGGCCTCCTGAATCTCGATATCCCAGGTCAGGGCAGCTACGACGCAGGGATCGGGCAGAATTGATGCAGGTTCCTGGGAAGGGGCGTCATCCTTATGAAACTGACGGGAGAGAGCGTCCGGCTTGGTGTTCCGAGAACCTGGGCGGTATGACAGGGTGAAGTTGAATCTGGTGAAAAACAAGGCCCAGCGGGACTGTCTGGGGTTAACCCTCTAGGCGCCACAGTCGACTATAGTCAACAAGATGCGGTACTGAATAAAACGGCCGATTTAGTCAAATAGGGTGTCATATTTCGTTCGACTTCCACTCCACTAGATGGCAGACATGTCATACGTCATCCCCGAGTCGAAAAAAGGGCACTCTTTAAACAAAACTTTCTGGCTACAGCGCATTGAATCAGTGCGTGAAATACCGGAGCTAGTGTGCGTGTGAGCCACTTTGTCAGAGCGATATTGTTAACGTCAGCGAGTATTTGCATTAGATTATCGTCTAATGGCATCAAAAAAGTTTACCTGAAATGAAGTGTTGGGTCTTCTATTCGCGGACCCCGATTCTGAAGGGGAATATCTGCCTTCAGAAAATGAGCGGTGATTCGTTTAGTGAGGCTTCAGATCGTCCCTGCCTTGCAATGATGCAGCTGGACAAAGTGAAGTTTACTCCATAGTTTAGCTTAGCACAAACGTTGAATCGTTTGCCCAATGTCACTGGTGGGAATAGTGTTTCACGGGTTCGGGGTGTTCATCGGGAAGTTAGCAGGGTGTTAGTGGTGTGGCGAACGAGGCTGGAGGTAGCATAATGGAGGTAGCATTATGTCCATAGCGCTAGCTTCTGTCTTATGAACGTGTGCCTCTCCACAATCGCGGCGACAGAAACGTGGTGGAGCCTTTGTCTAATGCCACTGGGTATGTTAGACGAGGTCGAAGTGCTCATAGGACAGTTAGGGGGAACGTAGTGGCAGTGTGGGGAGTCGCAATGAGAATGACAGTAGGCCTAGTCCGAGCTGCTCAAATTCTCTCCACTCGGCGCGCGCGAGGCAGATCTGGCCATGCTGCTCGCATGGTGGAGGTGGTGACACGCTCTCTCCCTCTCCCCACACACACACACACACATTAGGTCATGCATAGTCTATCACAAGATGATGGGAATGCCGGCCCTGTATGGATAGGGATAGGGAGTCATTATCTCTACAGCAAAAGGCCTGCTACATAAAAAAAACAAAGTCAGCCATTTAGTAATGATTTACACTGTTGATTTGCTATCTACTTCCCTGATCATTTAGGACATACAGTACACTATGTGTTCCTTTTTGTGTGTTCATGTCCTTGTGATGTGTGTGTCTTTGTAAGAAAAAAAAAAAAAAAAAAAAAAAATCAACAAAACAACAAAAAAAAAAAAAAATACTAACATTGTCTCTTGTCTTGTCTCGTCATCTCCCTCCTGATCTGTGCCTTGCCGTGGCAAATGAGCTTTGAACTAAACAGGTCTTGTCTACTTGTGTTTGTGTGTCATCTGAATAATATATATATGTGCCCCATACATGGAATCAGAGTGCCTACTGTATGTAGTAAATGGAAAATCTCTACAGCAAAAGGCCAGCCTATCGCTACATGCATTTTCGTTTGTTTCTGCCATGTATTAGTAATGATTTACACAGTTTGTTCACTACTTACTATTTACCTGAGCATTCAGTATTGTGCAATATAGCATACAGAAGGTAAGGGACATTTTGGGGGAAAGAAGTGGTGCATTTTATCATTCAAACATCGACTTTTCATGAAAATTCTATAATCCAAGATGGCCGCCACCATATGACGTCATAATATGCAAATTAGATATAAACATTTAATCTCTACATAAACTTTGGGTCATCCTTAATATTTCTCTAATTTACAGAAAGTCTCTATCTCTTATCACTTTTAAGATATAGCCTTTTGAAATGAAGATGTCAAAATTGATAGTTTCGGAAAAAAACCTCTGGCGCCTAAAGGGTTAAGACGTTTGGCGTTGCGGATGTATTCAAGGTTTTTGTGATCGGTCCAGACCAGGAACGGAACTGTGGACCCCTCCAGCCAGTGACGCCACTCCTCCAGGGCAAGCTTGACTGCCAACAGCTCTCATGGTCTCAACATCATAATTGCGCTCTGCAGGTGAAAGCCGGCGAGAGAAAAAATGCACAGGGGTGCAACTTGTTGTCCTCCTCTGCCCGTTGAGAGAGTATGGCCCCGACTCCCCCGTCTGAGGCATCCACCTCGACAACGAACTGCCGGGTCTGAATCCGGCATCTGGAGGATAGGGGGCAGTGGTGAACCGGGCCTTGAGGGTATGAAAGGCTGTGTTGGCCTCTGGGGTCCAGAAAAAAGGGGTGTTTGATGCTGGTCAGAGCTGTGAGGGGAGCGGCGACGAGCTGTAGTTCGGATGAATCTCCGGTAGAAATTGGCAAACCGAGGAATTGTTGCAACTTCTTCCTATTCCCGAACTGGCCAGGAGGTAACTGCCGAGACCTGGGGGTCCATCTGGATATTGCCTTCAGCGACGATGTATCCCAGGAATGACACAGTCTGGCGTGGAACTTCGCATTTCTCCGCTTTGACATAAAGGGGAGTTCTCCAGGAGCCGTTGAAGAACCAGCTGGACATGACGAGTGTGTTCGGACAGAGTTCTGGAGAAATTAAGATGTCGCCCAGGTCCACGAAGGCGAATTTATTCAGCATGTCCCGCAGCACATCATTCACCAGCGCCTGGAATACCGCTGGGGCGTTGGTGAGCCAAATGGCATTACCAGGTACTCATAATGGCGGTGTGGGTGTTGAATGCAGTCTTCCACTCGTCACCCCTCCCTTACTCGGACTAGGTGGTAAGCATTTCTAAGGTCCAGTTTGGTGAAAATAGTGGATCCCTGGAGCAACTCAAAAGCAGAGGTGAGTAAAGGCAGAGGGTGCGGTTCTTCACTGTGACATCATTCAGACCTCGATAATCAATGCAGGGGCGAAGAGAACCATCTTTCTTTCCCACAAAGAAGAACCCGCACCAGCTGAGAGGAAGACGGGCGGATGAGTCCAGCTGCCAGGGAGTCCCTGATGTAATCCTCCATAGTTTTCTTTCAGGAGGGGATAGTGAGTAGAGGTGACCTTTGGGTGGAGCAGTCCCAGGGAGGAGATCAATGGCACAGTCGATAGGGACGGTGTGGGGGCAGAGATGTGGCTTTGGTCTTGTTGAACACCTCTCCGGAGGCCATGGTAACATTCAGGGACATTAGAAATGTCGGGGGGCAGTGCTGGGGGTACTGAGCGGGGGGCAGCGAGGCAGCACGCCAAACAGGTCAGGTGGCAGGCATTTCCCCACTCTTTCACAGTTCGGAGGCCCAATCGAGGTGAGGATTGTGGAGGCGGAGCCAAGGGTAGCCCAGGATTAGGGGTTGGCCTGGAGAGCTGAGCAGGTGGGAAGCGGATGGTCTCTCGGTGGTTTCCTGACACCATCATTGAGATGGGGGCTGTGATGCTGGTAACTGTGCCAGTACGTGACCGTCCAGGGCCCGGGCTGGAACAGGAGTGGACAAGCGATGGCTTTCCAAGCCCAGCTGACGAGCAAGTCCTGTGTCAATAATGTTTGCTTCTGCGCCAGAGTCCACCAGGGCTGCCAGGGTGTGGGTGGAATCAGACAGGTGAAGACAGACTTGGATGAGGGTTTCACGGCTGATGGAGGGCGGAATGTTCATTGAGCTCATCCAGTTCCTCCTACATCTGGTGAGCTCCGGCCTTTGCTGGACAGGTGGCGACTTCGATGACCATCACCACCACAGTACAGGCACAAGTTGGAGGTGATGCGTCGCTGGCGCTCTGCAGGGGTTAGGGAGGCGCGGCCGATCTCCATCGGTTCAGACTGGTCCGGCTGGCTAGATGGTGTGGCAGGTGCGGACAGAAGGGCAGTTGGGACACTCCGTGTGCTGGTGGATGGACTCTGGCGCCCTCTCTCTCGACGACGGACCTGGATCCTGCGGTCGATGCGGACAGCCAGAGCAATGGCTTCATCAAGAGTGGGGGGTTGATCATGGGAAACCAGCTCGTCCTTTATGTAGTCCGCCAGGCTGTGGAGGAAGGCATCCACCAATGCTTCCATGTTCCAGGAGCTCCGACATGCCACAGTTTGGAAGTCAATGGAGTAATCCGCAACAGTCCTTCTGCCTTGGCGAATACTCATCAGGGTCCGAGATGCCTCGGCTGTGGTGGATTCCAAATCGAATACCTTGAGCATCTCCTCTGCGAATAGGTTGAAGGTTGCACATGCTGGGGTCTGGCGCTCGAACTCCGCCGTTCCCCAGAGTCGAGCTCGGCCCGTCAGGTGAGTGATCACGTAACCGACCCTCGCCCCTTCAGTGGCAAAAGTCCTGGGTTGCAGGGTAAACTGGACACGGCAGCTCGTCAGGAACGCCCGTACCTGGGTTGGGTCGCCGCTGAACCGCTCTGGGTTGCCGATCCTGGGTTCTGGGGCTCCGGCAGCCACGGCAGCAGTGGACTGGGCAGGAGACTTCGGGTGCTGGGCGGTGAGCAGGCTGGCTGGGGCTGGGCCGGTGGGAGCAGGCAGAGGAGAAAGGTTGGTGAGAAGTTGAATGATCATTGCAAGTTGTTGCTGTTGCTGCTGGAACTGCTGAAGCTGTTGGTAGGCGGCTTGAAGTAGGGGAGGCAATGTCCAGCAGTGTTGCGGTTTGCCTCTCTCTCAGTCTCTTCCAGGCGTTGCATGGCGGTGGGTGGTTCTGGTTCGTCGGTTTCCATGCTGGTTCGACCGTGCGCTGGGTCCATGTTTGGTCAGATCGTACTGTCAGACACCAAACAGGACGAGGACCACAAAAGAGTCCGCAGATTAGAAAGTTTATTTAAGGGTTGGGGGTTACAGGGGTTTCAGGGGTTCGGGAGTTCAAGAGTCTGCGTGTGTGTGTTCCCCAATAGCCGAGCAGCAATGGCAGGAGCTGGATGATCCGGGGAAGTCCTGGGGAAAACACACACACAACAACAATTGAAACGAAGCAGCAGTACAGTCAAGGGCTAGGCTGTATTCAGAGAAGAGAGACGGAAGGCAGGTCAAGATTACCGGGCTGGAGATCAAAGAAGTAGTCGGCGGGTCTGGGTTCACAGGCAAAGAGTCAGAGTCGTTTTCCAAGACAGGCAGGTAACTGGTGCGGATTTGCAGACGATCTGACAAGTGTGGACTGAAAAGCAAGGCTTTATATACAGGGCATGATGAGTGGTGAATGCAGTGCAGCTGGTAGGTAAACGAGGGTGAGGCAGAGCAGAGCAGGAACAGGTGGAGGTCATCAGACTTCAATCAGCACGTGTTACCAGGCAGAGAGAGAGCTCATGACACTCATCTGTGATTCAATTATGTTTTCGCTATCGTTCAGCAATGGAGTATGAATATTTGGTGAGACTGATTGGTTATTAATCTGGTGTAAATTTGTCTGGTAACCTTTATATCTCTCATCAGCAGCCAACAGCAATGTCATCAATGGGGCATCTATGAATGTATCGCTCAGATTATCATGGAGAGAGATCAAGCTAAATCTTCTGGAGATTACAATCACAATCTGTCTAATTATGTGTTGGCTGTCTTATTAAAGAGAAGACAACATAGACATGGTAATTCTGTTTCCTTGTGTTCCTTGAGATCATACATGAGGGGGGGGTGTTCTGGAGTGAAAACATTATTTTCAATTTTAGATAACCGGTTAATAACGGTATTTATCATTCTGATTAACCTTTGTTTGAATATTATTCAAAAGTCCATAGCCTTGGAAAGTGACCTGCCCACACAGTGTTCCCCAGACCCCTTATAGGATGAATTTAGTCAGATGTTATGAATCCGTGTCTCTCCTGTATAATAGGCTAGAACTACAAGTTGATAAAAAAGGATTTTCATATCCAACACTATCTAACTGCCTTTTCCAAGTATGTATCCTAAATTACTGAAACATTTTTTGAAATAACATAGGCTACCAGAGACACTAGGAAAATATTTATAGGCCTGTCATGCAGTTGGTAGCACCACACATGTTAGTCTATACAAGGCTTAAAGCAAGGACATTTTCTGTCCCTGAAGTTAGGCTATCAGACATTTGTTTAAGATTTAATATTATATATAGGCTTACTTGCCTACTTTCAAATCTCGCCCCACACCTGAATTCAAGCACAGTGATTTTAACAGTTAGCCTTTATATTGAATGTGCTTTGATTTAAGCTTTAAGGCTTTTGGGCAAAAAAGAAAGTCTAGTATTGTGCATCGATCAATTTGTAAAGACAATGTCATTTTTAAAGGAACATTATTAATCGTTCTTCTATAATGTTCTAACCGGTTACCATTTAGAGGAGAGGAACACTGGGACAGGAACGAAAAAATAATGTTTTTGCTCAGAGCGAACCGAAATGAAAATCATTCTGTTTTCAGTCCCTGATCCTCAAACCCTTCTGACCATTTCAGGTACATTTTTAGCATTTTTGAGTACCGGTATTCCAGTCTGGAGAAACTTTACATCAAGTGTGCACCTGTTATTTATTCTGTTGCTGTTGGCCTGTTGCTATGTATAAATACGTCAACAACACGCCTCTTTATACAGACAGGACTCGATCCCCAGACATGAACTACGCCAAACTATCTTGCTCCGCCTATGTATAATCTTTGGTAGAATTTCCTATTAGAATGTCCATTTAAATTAACAAATGAAATACAAAGCAAGCTTTTCAAGACTCCAGGTTGTTGTCTAATGTCTACAGATTGTGTGTCATTCTCCAAACGGTGAAATATAACAAAACAACTATTTTAGTAGGCCCAGTATTATAATGAGTTATTTGTCAGTGTTGCCACAGTTTGCTTGTTTGGAAGGCTTCCTGTGACATGTTGCCAGGGTAACAGGTTTGGTAATGGTGATTTCCCAATCCCATCCCATCTCTCCCACTCACCTCCTGACACTTTCCAATGTCCTATCCAAATAAAGCCAATATATACAGTTGGCCTAGCCTATATATGAAGGGTTCAGATGCAAAACCCACTTTTCTTTTAAATTAGTTTTTTTTTTATAAGGCACCAATAGGATTTTGCCTACAAATCCATATTTCAGACCAGGAAGAGAGTAGTATTTAGCGGGTTTTGAAGTGAAATTATTTTATTAATGTATAGGTTAATTGCATATATATATATATATATATATATATATATTCCTATCTATTCACCCTGTCTAGTTTTGACTAGACAGGGTGAATAGACAGGAACTGTCTACCAGCAGTGCACTACCAGCAGACCAGTATCAGTAGATCTAAGAGACCTATAGTAGGTTTATATTGTGAAAACATGTCTGCAATATATTTTGGTTTTGGGCCCTGGCCGTTTGGTGTCTTATAGACAATGAGTAGCAGTTTAAATTCAATTCTAAACATAACTGGGAGCCAGTGCAAAGACCTGAGGATTGGGGCGATGTGATCTCTTTTCTTTGTTTTGGTTCTGGCTGCTGTATTTTGCATTAGTTGGAGCTGTCTGATGGACTTTTGGGGGACGCCAGTGAGGAGAACATTGCAATAATCAACCCTGCAGGATATGAAGACATGAAGGTATGATGAAGGACTGTTTTTTCTAAATCCTGCTTAGACAACATCTCTCTTCGTGGCTATATTTCTAAGGTGCCAAAATGCTAATTTAGTTATTGTTTTGATGTGCTCATTGAAACTAAGATCTCTATCCATTGTTACACTAAGGTTTTTGACACAGGTTCTGGTTTGAAGTGACTCCAAGTAGGTGTTGAGTTTCAATCTTCTCTCTTTAGTCCCAAACAGAACTATGTCAGTCTTGGGAGGTTTGAAATAGGCCTGTAATTTTAAGTATAGATGAATCCAGGTATCTTTCTTTTTTAAGAGTTTGATAACTGCAGTCTTAAGTACTACTGGGAAAAAGCCTGAGGTAAGAGAACCATTCACAAATTGCAAAAGCTCAAATGGCAAACAGCTGAAAACACTTTTAAAGAAGCTTGTAGGCTGAGCAGACAGCAGGTAGATGAGTTAAGTTGTATACTGTATGGTTTGAGTAGTTTGTACACAATGCATATTTGTAATTCTAATAATTTTATCCAGCCCACTCTAAATGAACATCGTCATTTGTGAAAGCTGTGCCATCAATATTGCTCAGTGCTTTGTTTGCAGACATTTGACTTGCATCGGGCCTCTCAAAAGTGCAAAAGCTAAACTGAGCTGATGTGGGCGGTGGACGTTGCCGTTTTCCTCCCTGGCCCTCTTTGCACAGTGGCCAGGCAGGCGTGCTCTTGGCCCGTTGTGTACGCCACAACGGGAACCCTTCGAGCATGGCTGCCCACTCACTGTGCCCGCTGCACTGGCTGGTGCTCAGCCCATGTCATTCTGGTACGCTGTGCACGTCGCAGTCCCCTCTAGCAGGGAACTCTATTTGGGTCACAGGGGAGTCAGTGGGCCACAGCGCAGCACATAGCTGGCTGTCCAATCAATCACTTGCTTGTGTTAATTCCTCCGCTGCGATCTACAGGAAGTAGTTCGGTACATCTGATGTCCACTGGCTGTTCTCTTTGAGGTTCTCCCTTTCAACTATTGACTGGCTTATTATTAAAGCAGTGGTGCAATATAAAGAGCAAATAAGACAAATGTTTGATTTTATTATCTCAGTTTTCATAAATGCTCTGTGTGTGGCATGCTTTGATTTATATGATCTATAAAATTAAAAATAGATTGACGCCTACACTGGTGCTGGTGAATTCATTATTAGCTTTTGCCAAATCACTGATTCGACTGCTGCCTTATTCCTTCATGGCTTTTGTTAAGTGGTGGCAATATTAAGAGATGCATGCCTAAATTCTCTGACTTAAATTCCAAGTTAAATCCTAATCCTGATCTATGCACATATGTGCATAGAGACATGTCTAATAGACCATGAAATTGTTTGGACGGACAGTCAGTCAGTTCCATTTAGACTGAAAATGAAAATGTGGTGACATACCATGGCAAACCTGCTGAGTTATACTCTACACTCATGTTTGCTGTATAGCTGTATTTAGACAGATTGTGTCCCCTCACATTAGTTTATGCTGGATTTACTGTTTCTATGTGAATGCTTCAGAAAAGCTTATTAGTCACAGAGCAGTGACAAAAAAAATTGTTAAAAAATCTGCTGCTTGCTACTAGCAAGATTGTTAGGGAAAACATATGGTGGTGGAGGAATAATGGTATAATGGTTGTTTTTCAGGGGTCATGCTTGAGTTAGTCAAGGGGAAATCATGATGCTTTAGTACAGTAGTGGAGGAAGAACTCAAACTCAGCACTGAAGTAAAAGTAAACTACAGTGCTGGCCAAAAGTATTGGCACCCATGCTAAAGTTGACTGAAAAGAGGAATATAAAATCATCTTTTGGAAATTGATCTTAATGCCTTAAGTGAAAAATGAGGAAATATCTAACCTTTAAGGACACCAATTTTCTTAGTGAATGAATAATGTATCATAAATAAATAAATGTTCTTCCTTAAAATACAGGGGTCATAAGTATTGGCACCCCTATGTTAAATTCCCATAGAGACAGGCAGATTTTTATTTTTAAAGGCCAGTTATTTCATGGATCCAGAATACTGTGCATCCTGATAAAGTTACCTTGGCCTTTGGAATTAAAATAGCCCCACATCATCACATACCCTTCACCATACCTAGAGATTGGCATGGGTGTTATTTCAGTTAGCCTATTAGCTGGTTTGATTTGCATTGAGCTCAATGAGCATCAAACCAGCTAATAGGCTAACTGAAATAACACCCACACATAATACAAATGCCTGTGTGTAAACGTGAGAAAAAGATTTAGTCGCACAGATGTGATTAACTTATATCAGCAATAATATTAGCCTATGAAAAAAAATCCACATTGAAAGGAAATGGCACCGATATAACATAAGAAGTCTAGAACTACACTTCTCAAACACCACTCAAATATTTCAAAATGATTTCAACACATCACACTACAATGATTGAGGCGAGATGCCATGCAGTTATCAAACGCACTATGAGACATTATCAGGATCAGTTTACATCCTGCATACAGCACAGAGGCAGGCTAACGAAACGCTACAGATTGTTGCAAACGTGTGTATAATGGCAGAGCCAGCGAAGAAGCAGCGAAAACCCTTGACGGAAGATGCAAAGAAAAGGAAAAGAGCTTCAGACCGAGCGAGGGGGAGTTTAGTAGAGAAAAAGCAAAGCTTGCCTGGTGTCCCTTTAATGTATATATTTTGTGATCTTAATGTGTAACAGAATGCAAAGTAGAAATGTAGTGGAGTAAAAGTAAAAAATATCCACTATTAATTCTACTTAAGTAAAGTACAGATGCCTGAAATGTTTTGTGCTTTGCTACATTCCATAGGCTACAAGGTGGGGACTCGCTGTTGCCACAGCAACAAAGGTCATTAAGACCACTTATCACCATTTTATTCAGCATGCATTTTAAGACCCCAGCTTTGTGGTGATAAATTAACAAATAACATGGTCTAGGCAAAAAAAACAACTGGACCTCTGTAAACAAAGTCTGAGCCATGGAGTGCCTAGTGTTCCATAATGAAACAAAATGAAAAATGACTTTCCTGGACAGTTGTTAAACTCATCACTGAAACAGAGCAAAGGCCAGGGCAAACATCAGGGATCAGGTCAAAAGTCAATGGGACCATGGCTGTAGGTTCTCACTGCTGCAAGGTGTTAATCCTGTTCAGCTGAGGAAAGCCCACGGGTACTCTGTTCTCAGCACTCATTAAAAGAGCTAAATCTCTCTCTCTCTCTCTCTCTCTCTCTCAGCTGGATAATTGTACACTCCACTAATGCACTCCCATGAAAAAAAACCCCAACAACTCTGTACTAGTTCGGTTCAAGGATGCACTAGAGCAGTTATTAATTTAAGTAGCCCAGGGAGGGGAAGGAACGGAGTTAAAAATTGTGAAGTAGTGCAATTGATTCAAATTCTTTATCACCAGCAGTGTGCAAAAGACATCTGTTGTGTAAATAAATAAATAAAACACACACATACATAGTTAGATATAGTCTTTGTACAGTATTTGCTAAAAGGATAAACACAGTAAAAATGCAATAACACAACCTAGTGTATCTCATACAGTATGATTAATGTTTCATATCATTTGTTTGTTTAGATTATTATGATACTTGCCTTGGCTGTCATTTTGGTTATGTAAGTCAACAGTGACTGTCTTTGAATTTCAGAGCCTTCTCAAGCTCTCATGCAAAATATATGACAGAAAGATCATAATGGGTAAACATTAAATTAATTTTAAAAACAAACAAAGAGAACGGAAAGCTAACTCTGTCAAAAGAAAACACAGTTCTCTTTGATATGTTCATTATCATGTCAACATCAGAGGAGTTTACCATAAACCCTGAGTGTACAACCGAGTGAAAATCTTCTTGCATGCCGTAAACATACTTTGTTAACAACGTTTTACAATATACAATCAAGAGAATGATCATCATAGATTTTTCAGGTTCATTCAAAAAAAGGGGCCATAAAAAGAGGCCATAAAAAACATTCCCAGCTGTGTTTATGTTGCCAAAGTTTTCATGTTTTGTTTTTCTCAGTTGGTTGTAAGTGAAAGCTCTGGCTAGTTTCTTTCAGGTGATTTCCTGCATTTTTCTTCAGAATCTAAAAGTCCACACTTGGAATCTTTTGACATGGATATCATTGACCATATCCAACATAGGAGACAAGTTGTTTTGATCAGAAAGTAAGGGCTTACTATTGCATCAACATGACTCATATTTATTGTTTGGAAAATGATTGTAAAGAATGATTGTAGAAATATACCAAGACTACTGAGTAAAACTGCAACATGATACTGTGTTTCTGCTAAGAAAGCTTTGTTTCATTATCACAGAGTCAATTTCACCCACTAACAACATGCACCATCCAGTTCTGTGCAATAAAATGGATATAGTGAGCTGTCATGAGTGTATGTATTTTATAGCACAGTTGCCACTGAGGTTGTTTCAGTGATCTATTGCGAAGTTAACTAGAAATGTAATGCCAAAGGAATTACAATAGTGGATGGAAAGCTGCTGGGTTAATGTTGGCGGGGAGATTCCTGGAAAAAAAAAACATTGAATCCCTTAATCTTTGAGTTCATACAAACCCTTGTACCAAAAACCTTGTGTGTCAGGCATTCTTGAGATATCACACTCAAGGTGGGTTTGACATTTGACTTCATCATTGAGTCCATACAAATGTTCACACCAAATTTTAAGCATGTGCGTCAAGCCGTTCTGATGTTGTGACATAAGCACGAAAGCTGGCCTTTGGAAAATGAAGTTCAGAGAAAGCCTAATTGTATGCAATGCAATAGGCTACCTGCTAAATGGGGCTTTCAGTTGGTGTTGATAACTGCTCATTCTGCACCCAGATAACAATTAGTCATTGAATCTATGTTAAATCAACGTTACTTGTTGCACTGCAACATTGATTCTACATCACTTTTGCACCCTTGAAGCTAGCTAGCGAAGCGGTCATATAATGATTGTCAAAGTTTTCTTTTTTTTCCCCTGTCATCTACTTCCTGAAATTTTGGGTCAACGGTACGTCAGGTACGTTAATCTTATAATATCAATAAGGACCTAGGTACAATAATGTTACCGTTAGTGTTGGTTGAGTGATGGAGGCCAATTTGATTGCATTTGTAGAAAACTATAAATGCGGTTATCAGTAGCGTGCGGTGACCATACATTTTGGTAGGGCAGAAAGTCTGACTTTTTTTTAAATAGCCTATCATTTTGGGCTACATTAAAATTACATATTTTAAAGGACTTTGCTTGTATGCTTAAATCATGTCACAGTCAGAATTGTAGATCAGTAACCCATCAGTTAAGTTTGCTCCGTTCTCATCACGTTAAACCAGCGAAGCATTAACAAAAAAAAAATGTTGTGTTCTGTCTGGCCTGCTAACTATCTATCTAGCGTATCTTCTAATTTCAACCTCTCAAATTGTTTTGTTTTTTTTAGCAGAAGCTCAACACGGTTAACAGGTGCAACACTACTCGCCATTTCTGCATCTTGAAATGAAACGATAGGCCTAATTTATAACTGGCGGAATAATTTAAGCAGTTCTAGAATATGACCATGGGGCAGACTACTTTACGACCATACAGGCGTCTTTTAGCGTGGATTGCAATCCTTATTGAAGCCGCCAAGGTTATGCGATAAATATATTGAGGCTTTCCTGCTGAGTTCTACAAACAATTTTGGACCATCTTAGCTCCACTTTTCATCAGAATGATTAATGAATCAAAACAGAAAGGACGTCTTCCAACTAGTTCCACCACAGCCTCAATTTCACTGCTCCTCAAGCCCAATAAGGACCCAACATTGCCATCCAGCTACCGACCAATTTCTCTCCTCAATGTGGACAATAAGATAATCGCAAAAATGCTAGCACACAGATTAGCAGAGGTCACCCCATCCATTATCCACCCAGACCAAACAGGCTTCATTAAAGGTAGAATTTCATCCACCAACACCCGCAGACTGTTAAATATAATGTATCACTCTACAAATTTTCAAGATAATACCATCATAGCAACTCTGGACGCAGAAAAAGCTTTTGATAGGGTGAACTGGAATTTCCTGTTTTCCACATTAGGGAGGTTTGGCTTCGGGGAGTCGTTCATTAACTGGATTAAACTTCTATATACCTCTCCTTCAGCCACAGTAATCACCAATGGACTAACATCACAAAGTTTCACTCTTCACCGGGGAACTAGACAGGGTGCCCACTCTCCCCCCTCACTATTTACAATCTTCATTGAACCCCTAGCAGCTGCCATCCGTCAGAACCCCCTCATCAAAGGTGTCCAGACTCCATATATGCATCACAAAATCAGCCTTTATGCTGACGACATTCTTCTCTTTCTTCAAGACCCCACAACATCAGTAGAAGAAACCATCAAACTCATTGACACATTCTCTAAAATTTCTGAATACTCAATCAATTGGAATAAATCTGCAGTTCTCCCATTACATCCCAACAGCTGGGATGTGACAGCCAACTCTTCACCTATCCCACTCTGCACTAACTATATCACTTACTTAGGGATAAAAGTCTCCCCCAGGCTGTCAGACTTATTTAGCCTAAATTATTCCCTCTACTCACTTCAATAGATGATGACCTTCAACGCTGGAAGAACCTCCCATTATCCATCATGGGCAGAATCTCAGTAATCAAAATGACAATACTGCCCAAAATAAACTATCTATTCTCTATGATTCCAACCCAGCCCACCACCCTCTGGTTTAAGTCTCTCGATTCATTAATCACTAAATTCTACTGGAAAGATAAGACCCCAAGGATCAAACTCGCCACTCTCCAAAACCAAAAGCAATGGGAGGACTAGAGGCCCCACACTTCCAGCACTATGCCCTGGCCAACCAGCTCCACTTCATCCACAAATGGCTACACCCCACCCCTCAGACAACACCTGGTTAGACCTAGAACAAACAATCTGTAAAGAAATTAAAATCTCAGATCTCCCTTTCTGCAGTCAGTCGGTCAAAAACATCCATCCTTCAAAGCCCCAACAATTTCAGCTACTCTGACAGCCTGGTGGAGATTCTACCACATCACTGATTCACCTATAGCACCATCAATTCGCACCCCGATTTGGAATAACCCAGATTTCACCGTCAATAAAAAAACACTTAACTTTCACACATGGATGGGAAAGGGCATCACTCACCTTCAACACATTCTTCAAGACAATAATCTGGCCTCATTTTCCTGTTTGGTCCAGAAGCACGGCATCGAGAGTAAACACTTCTTACAATACCTGCAAATTAAATCATCTATCCTAGGAAAAATTAACATCCAGACAGCTAACCTTGACATTCCCCCACCAATCTCAGAGCTGCTTAATATAAAAAAAACCCTCTCCAAAAAAAAAAAAAAAAATACTCTCCCAAATTTACAAAATTATATCTTGTTCAGAAAAAACAATTGGCCTGCCATATCACAAATGGGAATCAGACTTATCAATTACTCCCGGTGCCGACTTCTGGACCAAAATGTGCAAAAACATCTACCTCATGACAAAGAATAGTAATCTACAACTAATACAATACAAGGTTCTTCACAGATTCCACTTTACTGCACATAAATTGGCAAAATGGGGTTTGGCTCGGATCTTTGCACTCACTGCACACAAAATAACCCAGATACATACATTCATGCGGTTTGGCATTGCACTCCAATCAACCACTTCTGGGTGAGTGTCACAAAATCTCTCTCTTCCATCTTTGGTTGTCACATCCCAGCATCCCTTCCTTATGCATACTTGGTGATACATCCACAGTCAATTTAAGCAACTCCGCAATAAAACACTACTGGTAGCTTGACTATCGCCAAGAAAACAATCCTCATGAACTGGAAATCTAAGAAAAAGCTCACATCACTCATTGGAAAAACTTGTTAACAGACTATATATCATTAGAAAACCTATCAACTACAAACTTAATCAATACTCAGGATACAACCTCTCCTTGGTACCCCTTTATCACCTACTTACAGTCCTGACCCTCTTTGCCTGAGTTCCATCTCCACACGATCATAACACACTTCATCAACAGATACACATATCATCGAACACTAGGCAGGGGAGGGTAGCTGGAACTATTATTATTATTATTATTATTATTATTATTATTATTATTATTAGTAGTAGTAGTAGTAGTAATATAAATAGCATCCCCTTCTTTCCCTCCCCCTTTTATTTACATTCTCTGATAACTTTACTAATTTCACTCTTTCTCTCTGCCTCTCCCATCGTTATTCTGCCGGGGCCCCATTGGATGGCTTGGGAGACTGTGTGGTTTTGGCATTGGTTGGGTCCTGTGGGTTATCTATTGGCCCTGGGCCCCCGGTGTGCACCCTCCTCATACGCTCATGCACACGCCTTGTCCTGGAAGCACACAGCACGCTTTACTCTCTTTTAATCGCACTACATGTTAGGTGACATACATAAACAAAAACTACAAAACAGGCTAGGGTAAGAGTGGAGTGCAGGTAGATGCCTCATCAGGTGTCTATCTGCATGCCTCACTTATTTTAATGCACACATTGTTGAGGCATACATCTTACACAGGGTAAGTGTGGTGTGCATGGGGAAATCCTGACAGATATTCACCATGCATGCCCACTTCTTTTAATGCTACATTCTAGATAGACCCCTCAACCTAGCCATTCACATACTGTACATATTTAGGTCAAGAGTGGCGTGTTGGGTGAAGGTCTGGGGGCGAGGTGTGGTTGGTCGTGGTAGTGGGGGATGTGTGCATATGCTGGGGGGCCTGAGGCGATGGGTGGCACGCAGGTCCTCCCCTCTGTCAGCTCGTCGCAGTATAACTGCAGGGGCTGGGTGGAACTGTGGCCATTAATGGGTGCCCAGGTTGGCAATCAGTCAGGCAATCAACCAGGCAATCAGTTATTCCTATTATTATACTTATCATTAATAGAATAATTACAACTCCTCTCCTGAAACCCTCCCTCTCTCCCTCTCTATGTTCCAGCTTCTCTCCTCCTGGCCCAACAGCAAACCAGCCTTATACATATGCGCACACACACACACACACACACACACATACATCCTCACATACTCACTCACCCCTCACCCCCATCCCAACACCACCTCATTCACACTCTTAGAGCTACCATCCCACCCCCATCCCCCCTTCTTTTCATTCCGGTCATCAATTTCATCCCTGATAATCATATCTGTAATCATCCTGGATTAAATCATCCTTAGCCTTTCTGTTATTAATGTTATGTTGTGTTATGTTTGTGGAAGCCAAGTCAATGTGATGTCTTGTTAAGTTACAGTATGTGTTTATGTAATGTACGTCTGTTTGTCGTATGTAGTATTCATGTGCATGTCGTAGTGTTGCATTTTCTGTAATGTCAATGATGTTTGCAAATAAAAAAAAAAAAAAAAAAAAAAAAAAAAAAAAAAAAAAAATTATTGAGGAATGCGATCGTCAAGGTGCCCTGCCCCAACATTGCATGACACATTAAACTCAACGAGAATCGCCACAATTATCCAAAAGTTGATGTCAATAGACCAAAAATAGTTGGAAAGCCTACAGAAACTATAGATAATGAATGTGACAATCACATTACTTGACGTGGAACAATGATTTACTGGGGAACTATTTTTTGTGGAAGATGCTTCAGGTAGTTCGCTGCCCCACCTGCCCATATGGACCACACGCTCCTGGCGGTTATACCAAGCAAATTGATAGCAGCACTGTAATTGTATCTTTCGACTGTCATTTGTTGCACGTGCTACAAAAATCATTCTGTGCAATGGAAGATTTACTAACGTTACACCGGTCTGATACAGTTTTGCCTATACATGCGTAAGACTGAGACGCCTGTTTATTTGTTTAAGACTGAGACGCCTGTTTATTTGTGCAGGGTGTGAGAGGGGAATCGATGTGCTTTGATTCCAGCTTGGTAGTTGTAGTCAGTGAGATTAAAAAGCACGTGTGTGTGAAGTATCCAACAATGACACCTTCATTTCATTATGGCTGCTTTAGCAACACACCTTAAGCTACTGTGTAGTGGGTCCCATTTAGAAGTGGCTACTTCATTCGCGCTTTCCTTGACTCACGGAGCTGCGTGAATTTTATTACAACTTTTCGCACGATATGGCAGTTTAAGTCCGCTTGATACTGTAAGGCGTAAGCCATTGGTTTCCAAAGGAGATTTTATTTGTGTCGCCAGCATAGCCTATTGACAATTTATGTTGTAGGCTAAATAGGCCTACCTTATAGGCCTACCTGTAGCTTAGGGAAGCTAACAGCTTTCTATTAGGATCTAGTTTGTTAGTTACAGTTTTGTCATAACTCCCTGATGCATTTTTGCATTTAGAATAGCCAGAGCGTGGATATCTCAATCGGAAAATTAAACAATATCGGGCTCCTATGGACTAGGCTGGGTGAACCCATCCTGATCTGCCCGCTATTTATTTTTTGATTTCTTAAAAGATTGAGCTTGGTCTGGTGAAAGCCAGACAAGCCATGGACCTCAGTTACACAATGCAAGGGAACATGAATCAGCCTATATTTGCACGAACAACGACGGACAACAGCTCTTCAACTTTGGCCCGTTAAATATGAACAGTCTAGTGACGCATTTCATCGAAATAGTTAAATCCAGGAAAAACAGTGGGTTGTTGGACAGATGAAGGCAATCCTCGTTTTTAAGACCAGCCAGGATGAATTAGGAGAGCCAATGAAGTTATACCAGTGTGGATGATTATAGCACTCTCGCCAGCATCAGCGTCGCTTGTTGCTGCAAACCAGTGTAGATTCACTACTCGCTATTATGCGAGCAAAGTAGACTTGGAACTGCGTGTACCATTTACTGGTCACCATACGCACAGACACCAGGCCGAGGTTCTCCTGTTTGCACAGCTTATTCCACAAGGCTCCCTCTTCAACGCACACCGAACTACTGTTCTCCTGTCCGCATCTCACTACACATTTAAAAGGAAGCGCTACTTGTGCCATCTGATCCAAATAATCAGCGGCAGTGGGACGGTCTTCAAGCTGCGCTTCCTGTCTCAACCACCCTACCCGCTACACATAGATACTCCATTCGAATAGAAAATACAAATTAATTGTAAATTACATTGGGTAGGAAAACATCCGTTTCGTCGTAGTTTACAGGATGTGTAGGAGTAGTTTAGAGAGCACCTGATTGTATGCAGCTGGACCCGCACCTGATTACTTTACGACCCTTCTAAATGAGTCCCCTTTGTGATGTAATACAGAGAAAAATACGTTTTTAAAAAATCTGAAATGATAACTCTCTTGTCCAACTCAAGACCTACACAATGGTTATTTCAACATGTCTGTACGTTAAACGGTTAGAGCCGCAATCATTCTTGAAAAGGTAAAAAGAAAAGGTTATAATAAATATAGCTGCAAGCAGCAATGAGGGGGCCAAGCAGTGAGATCAGCAGGCCAGATTAACCATGTAAATCAATGCCGTTGCATCAGACATATAGCCTTAAGCAGTCACAGCAAGGTCCATGCCATACAACCCAAGATTGGCTGAGTTACAAGGTCAAGTTTCACATCAAAACATAACTGATTTTGTGGGGCTGAACCAGGGCTGAGTGTCGCCGCCCCCTCCCCCAGCCAGCCCACCGCCGCAACCGCCCCTGCCCATCCCACCCCGTCCCACCCTTGCACGCACACATTAGAATGAACTAGATGGAACTTGCTATCATCAGTTTCACATCAAAAATAAAAGATTGACTGAGATATGATCACACTTGCTGTGATTTAAACACAGAGGTCAAAAATTGACGTCATAGGGTGTGTTGAACTCGGCTTGGCCCAAGGATTCCAATGATACCTCATTTTGCCATTCGGGTCAACAGGTCAAAAGTTACGTCCGTGAACACAAGTCCAACTTTGGCCTGTTGGTGGTGCTAGAGCGCTTGAGGTGCCGGCATGAAATTTGGTGAAATTAATTATTGGACTGTCCCCAATTAGTGTGCAAAATTGTATAACTTTTTACCAGACGGTTCTATGGGCTGCCATTGACTTCCATTGCAAAATAATGCGCATCAGCAACTACTTGCCAAAATGCATTTTTGTCAATTACGGAGCCCCCTAGAGGTCAAATGTCACCAAATTTCTTGAGCGTCCTCCCGATGTGGTCTGAGGTACATGTACTAAGCTTGGTTTTGATACATGAAAGCGTTGCTGAGATATGAAATCACTTCCTGTTTATGCTTCACAAGCAAATTTTGATTGGCTGGTACAGGCCAAAGCTTCTGTCAATTGTTCCAGAACGCAATGCACTCATCAGGCATGGTCTGAAGATGGTCTCTGCCAATTTTGGTGAAGAACAGATGAAATTTGTGACCTGCAAAAACGTTTTTGTGTTTTTGATTTAATCCAATATGGCGGCCGAATCAATTACGATGACATCACAAGTTGGCTTGGGTCGGCCTAAGGACGTTCAACAGTAGTACCAGACACCACAAGTGGGTTTTAATTCTAAGCACAACTGCTGCTACAGGCCAAAAGGCATGTTTCTTAATTACAGCGCCCCCTAGAGGTCAAAGGTCACCAGATTTCTTGAGCGTCCCCCTGATTGGGTCCTGAGTCCATGTACTTAGTTTGGTTATGATAGATCAATGGGTTGCTGAGATATGAGCTCACTTCCTGTTTGGCGGCTTCGCCGCAAATTTCGATTGGCTGTTAGGCGCAAACGGTTTTAGTTCCGGAGACAAAAAGCAATGCATTAATGAGGCATGGTCTGTAGATGATTTCTGTGAAGCTTGGTGTCGATCGGACAAAATGTGTGACCTCTGATACGTTTTAAGTGATTTTGATGAAATCCAAAATGGCGGAAAATCCATCATGGCGGAAAATTACGTCATGGGGTGCGTTGAACTCGGCTTGGTCCAAGGATTCTAGCAATACCTAATTTTTGACAATCGGATCAACGGGTCAAAAGTTACGTGCGTGAACGCACATCCAACTTTGGTCTGTTGGTGGCGCTAGAGTGCTCAAGGTGCCAGTATGAAACTTGGTGAAATTAATCATGAGACTGTCCCCAATCAGTGTGCCAAATTTCAGAACTTTTCACCAGACGGTTCTATGGGCTGCCATTGACTTCAATGACGGAAGCGTAATAATAATAATAATAATAAGAAGAAGAAGAAAACATAGAAACACAATGGGTGCCTTCGCAGCTTCGCTGCTTGGCCCCCAAATATAGCTGCAAGCAGCAATGAGGGGGCCAAGCAGTCAGTTCAGCAGTCCAAATTTGCCATGTAACTCAATGCGGTTGCATCAGGTATATAGCATTAAGCAGTCACTGCAAGTTCCATAACAAACAACCCAAGATTGGCTGAGTTACAAGGTCAAGTTTCACATCAAAACATAACTGATTTTGTGGGGCTGAACCAGGGCTGAGTGTCGCCGCCCCCTCCCCCAGCCAGCCCACCGCCGCAACTGCCCCTGCCCATCCCACCCCGTCCCACCCTTGCACGCACACATTAGAATGAACTAGATGGAACTTGCTGTCATCAGTTTCACATCAAAAATAAAAGATTGACTGAGATATGATCACACTTGCTGTGATTTAAACACAGAGGTCAAAAAATTGACGTCATAGGGTGTGTTGAACTTCGGCTTGGCCCAAGGATTCCAATGATACCTCATTTTGCCATTCGGGTCAACAGGTCAAAAAGTTACGATCCGTGAACACAAGTCCAACTTTGGCCTGTTGGTGGCGCTAGAGCGCTTGAGGTGCCGGCATGAAACTTGGTGAAATGAATTATTGGACTGTCCCCAATTAGTGTGCAAAATTGTATAACTTTTTACCAGACGGTTCTATGGGCTGCCATGGACTTCCATTGCAAAATAATGCGCATCAGCAACTACTGGCCAAAATGCATTTTTGTCAATTACGGAGCCCCCTAGAGGTCAAAGGTCACCAAATTTCTTGAGCGTCCTCCCGATGTGGTCTGAGGTACACGTACTAAGTTTGGTTTTGATACATGAAAGCGTTGCTGAGATATGAAATCCCTTCCTGTTTGGCGGCTTTGCCGCAAATTTTGATTGGCTGGTACAAGCCAAAGCTTCTGTCAATTGTTCCAGAAAGCAATGCACTCATCAGGCATGGTCTGAAGATGGTCTCTGCCAATTTTGGTGAGGAACAGATGAAATTTGTGACCTGCCAAAACTTTTATGTGTTTTTGATTTAATCCAATATGGCGGCGGAATCAATTACGATGACATCACAAGTTGGCTTGGGTCGGCCTAAGGACCTTCAACAGTAGTACCAGACACCACTAGTGGGTTTCAATTCTAAGCACAACTGCTGCTACAGGCCAAAAGGCATGTTTCTTAATTACAGCGCCCCCTAGAGGTCAAACGTCACCAAATTTCTTGAGCGTCCCCCTGATTGGGTCCTGAGTCCATGGACTAAGTTTGGTTATGATAGATCAATGGGTTGCTGAGATATGAGCTCACTTTCTGTTTGGCGGCTTCGCCGCAAATTTCGATTGGCTGTTAGGCGCAAACGGTTTTAGTTCCGGAGACAAAAAGCAATGCATTAATGAGGCATGGTCTGTAGATGATTTCTGTGAAGCTTGGTGTCGATCGGACAAAATGTGTGACCTCTGATACGTTTTAAGTGATTTTGATGAAATCCAAAATGGCGGAAAATCCATCATGGCGGAAAATGACGTCATAGGGTGCGTTGAACTCGGCTTGGTCCAAGGATTCTAGCAATACCTAATTTTTGACAATCGGATCAACGGGTCAAAAGTTACGTGCGTGAACGCACATCCAACTTTGGTCTGTTGGTGGCGCTAGAGCGCTCAAGGTGCCAGTATGAAACTTGGTGAAATTAATCATGAGACTGTCCCCAATCAGTGTGCCAAATTTCAGAACTGTTCACCAGACGGTTCTATGGGCTGCCATTGACTTCAATGACGGAAGCGTAATAATAATAATAAATATAGCTGCAAGCAGCAATGAGGGGGCCAAGCAGTATAGGCCGGAGTAGCCACGGCGACAAGATAGAACTCAGCAGACACTCGCGATCAACACTTTCAACAAGTGTCACATCAAACATAACTGATTTTGTAGGGCTGAAACAGGGCTGAGTACTGCCACCGCCTCCGCCAGCCAGCCCCCCCACCTAATCACCCCTGCCCGTCCCACCCCGTCCCGCCCCGCCCTACCACGCACGCATTAGAATGACTGGATGGAATATGTTGTCATCTGTTTCACATCCAAAAATAAAAGATCGATAAAACACATCGCAACTACAGATCAAAATGCAACATTGCTAATTGCAGCACCCCCTACAGGTCAAAGGTCACCAAATTTCTTGAGCGTCCTCCTAATGGGGTCATGAACATATGTAGTAAGTTTGGTGATGATACATGACAGGGTTGCTGAGATATGAGCTCACTTCCTGTTTGGCCGCTTCGCCGCAAGTTTCGATTGGCTGTTACAGCCGAATGCTACTGTCAATCGTTCCAAAAAGCGATGCACTGATAAGGCATGGTCTGAAGATGTTCTCTGCCGATTTTGGTGAGGATCCGCTGAAATTTGTGACCTGCGAAAAATTCTTACGTGTTTTTGATTAAATCCAATATGGCGGCCGAATCAATTACGATGACATCACAAGTTGGCCTGGGTCGGCCTAAGGACCTCCAACAGTATTACCAGACACCACTAGTGCGTTTTAATTCTAAGCACAACAGCAGCTACAGGCCAAAAGGCATGTTTCTTAATTACAGCGCCCCCTAGAGGTCAAAGGTCACCAGATTTCTTGAGCGTCCCCCTGATTGGGTCCTGAGTCCATGCACCAAGTTTGGCTTTGATACATGCAAGGGTTGCTGAGATATGAGCTCACTTCCTGTTTGGCGGCTTCGCCACATATTTCGATTGGCTGTTACGGGCGAACGGTTTGAGTTCCGAAGACGAAAACGAATAACTTTTGTGAGGCTTAGTCTGAAGATCAAGTTTGTCAGATTTGGTGTCGATCGGACAAAATTTGTGACCTTTGAAGACTTTTTAGTGTTTTTGATGAAATCCAAAATGGCGGAAAATCCATCATGGCGGAAATTGACGTCATAGGGTGCGTTGAACTCGGCTTGGTCCAAGGATTCCAAAGATACCTCATTTTTGACAATTGGGCATACGAGTCAAAAGTTACGTGCGTGAACGCATGTCCAACTTTGGCCTGTTGGTGGCGCTAGAGCACTGGAGGTGCCGGCATGAAACTTGGTGCAATTAATTATTGGCCTGTCCCCAATCAGTGTACCAAATTTCACAACTTTTCACCAGTCGGTTCTATAGGCTGCCATAGATTTCAATGGCGGAAGCGTAATAATAATAGGGAAGAAAAGATAGAATCACTAAGGGTTGCCCTGCAGCTTCGCTGCTTGGCCCCCAATAAGAAAACATAGAAACACAATGGGTGCCTTCGCAGCTTCGCTGCTTGGCCCCCAATAAAAAGAAGAAACCAGGAGATTTCAATATAGTGGATTCCGCATAATGCACATGAGTGCATGACATATAGGGTAATATCTTGGTTTATAGTCTCCCATATAGTATATGCCCTAACATAGCAATGCAATTAGTGCCCATGGATAGGAAAGACATTGGGATTTCCATATCAATATTATATGCCATTGAGTTTGAGTATTGACTACTGTAGGTTTTCTTTGGAAAATTAAATCATCTCATTCTCATTCTTTACTGGAGAGTTTACTGGGAGTCGACAAATGCACCTTTTATAGATTTAGCTCTATGTCCTCATGCCTCAGGCTTTGCTGTACATTTCAGGAAGGAAGGAAGGAAGGAAAGAACTCTGCAGGGACTCTTTTTTCATCATTCACTTATTATGACCGCCGCGCAGCAAAGTCAGATTTTGTTTTTCTCGCATGAGCAATTTTCCGTAAAGGATTCCCGGGACACTGAAAGACCAGGGTGCACGAAACTTGGTGGGCATGTAGCCCCACAAGGATAGCATGGAATCATTGTTTTTCGTTTTGATCTGTAGCCCCCCCGCTGGACTGGACCCCCTGAAAGGAGGGTAGGGCGGACACAGTTTTCTGTGAATATCTCGAGAACCATAGGGTTTAGGACGACCACCTTTTTTGTATGTTGATCTTAAGGGGCCATGTCAACCCATTCCATAACCATTTCATGTATAGCGCCTCCTAGTTAAAAATGAAAAAGCAAAAAAATATCTCTGGCTGACATAGTCAAAACTGCTCGAAATTGAAAGTGTAGGATCATTATGACACCCTCTGAATGCATGCCTTTCGTTCATGGGGGGCCATACAATAAATTAATTTATGTGTACATTTAGTGGCTGTACACCAACAGAGTTTTCTGTGAATATCTTGAGAACCGTAGGGCCTAGGATGACCCAATTTTTTGCGTATGTTTGCCTCCAGGGGCCATGTTAACCTATTCCACATGCACACATGTGCATAAACAGATACACACGCACACACATACATTCACAGTAATCATACGTATGACACATACATACACAGTAGACATATGTACGCATGCATGCACATGCACACACACAAGCACATGCACGCGCATACACACACACACACACACACACACACACAAACATAAACACGTACACGCACACATGCACACAATTCAAGAATTTCTCAGAATTATGAACAGGCAAGATGGGGGTGGGTTTGTATAAAATGATTTTACATGTGAAATCTATGAACTAATCATATTTTGGTACTTGTTGTCTAGCAGATACCAGTGAGAATTGAGTGTGAATAATGCAATTCAGTGAGACAGTTAGAATCATATATGCCTTTCACCTTTTGTTTTTAGCCAGCAGCCAGACCAGCATACCCTGACATTGCTGAATTACTGAAGCTAAGCAGGCTTAGTTAGTACTTAGATAAGAAACCTCCTTGGAAGAGTAGGTTCCTGCTGGAAGTGGTGTTGGTGGCTGGCCAGTAGGTGGCACTCTTCCCTGGGACCAAAAGCCACCAAACAAATATCAATCCCAATGCCCTATTGCAGTGACAGGGACACTGTACTGCAGGAGATGTTTTCCTTTGCATGAATGTTAAATTGAGGTCCTGACTCACCATGGTTGTTAAAGATCCCATGGCCCTTATCGCAAAGAGTAGGTGGTCCCCTAATAAATTCCCAACCTAGTTCATTCAATTTGGCCTTGTAATCATCCTCCCAGTGTGTAATTGGGTTATATATATATATATCAAATTTTTATAAATATATATATATCAAAAAAAAAAAGTAGGGGACTAGTGAATCACCATAATTTAACAATGTTAACAAACATCAAATGTAAAGTATATATATATATATATATATATATATATATATATATACTTTACATTTGATGTTTGTTAACATTGTTAAATTATGGTGATTCACTAGTCCCCTACTTTTTTTTTGAACGAAGGAACCAGTTCTGTATGCATTATTGTAACAGATGGGCTAGATTATTGGTAAAGTGGTTGAATAGCACACATGCGCACACACATACATGCACACACACACACACGACACGCACAAACACACACACAAATACATAAACACACATACACACACACCCTCACACACATGCACCCACACATACAAACACACCTACATACACAAACACACACACACAAAAACTGACATGCAGGCACACACACTCAATAAACACACACAGAAGCACACATATAGACAAAAACAACCACACACTCTGCACACAGTCAATTACAAACACAAAAAAGTAGGAAATGAACACAATTTGACAAACGTGACTTATTTTTGTGGAAAAAATGTGCTGGACTCGGCGGCGGTCATATTTTGTACTGCTCTGCGGTACATCTAGTTTGATTTGTATTATTACTTATTTTTTATTGAATGACATATAGGTAGAGGTTGCCAATGCATATTACATTTGTCATATGTTTTCCGTAGAAAGGCTTAACAGTTTGCTTCATCTTATTAGAGTGCATGAAAATGCACTCTACTGTTATCCGAATTATTCTTAATATTATTACAGTGCATGAAAATGCACTGTACTGTTCTTCCTAGGCTTCTTATTCTTATGCATATTAGAGTGCACTCTACTGTTATCCGATTTATTCTTATTACAGTGCATGAAAATGCACTGTACTGTTATTCCAAGGCTTTTTCTTCATCTGATTATTACAGTGCATGAAAATGCACTGTACGGTTCTTCCTAGGCTTCTTATTACAGTGCATGAAAATGCACTGTACTGTTATTCCAAGGCTTTTTCTTCTTCTTCTGATTATTCTTCTTCTTCTAACACATTTAATGCAGCTTCAACCGTTTAACGTAGAAACTTCCTTCAGACTGCGTTGCGTAGGTCTTACTTAGGACATGGGGGCTTTGTATTTTTCATCTTTGTAACTTTTATACTTTTTAAACTATTAATTAAAAACTACTCAAAATTTCCCCATAGACTTAACATGGGCTGATGACATCACAATAGAGCCGTTAAGCAATTAGAATCCTATGGCAGGTGTTCGGGCCACCTGCATCAACTGCCAGTCTCAGGCTTTAAGCATACAAACTGGCCCTATTAAGACTACACATCCTGTTCAACTGCTTCCTCTGCCAAAAACTGTTTCAAAATAAAAGTACTCACTACAATATTTCACTATTAAACAATTTAAGCCTTTAAACTACTGAACTTTTTAACTGTTCAGCCATTGTAACTGTTACTTGTCATCAACTATGACTCCTACCCACTGTAGCTAGTTAGCAAGGTTAGCATAGTTAGCATGTTAGCATTGCTAGCATTTTTAGCAAAACTATTAAAAATGATAAGCTAAGTTAGCTAAGTAACATGGTTAGCATAGTTAGCATGCTAGAATGTTAGCATGCTAGTTAGCATAGTTAACATAACTGTTAAAAATGATTAGCTAAGTTAGCTAAGTAACATGGTTAATATAGTTAGCATTAGGGTTGGGTATCGTTTGGGTTTTATCCGATACCGGTGCTAAATCGATACTTTTAAAACGGTGCCGGTGCCGAAACGGTGCCTGAACCGGTACTTTGTTTTTAAAATGTTTTAAATTAAAATAGTCTAAAGCATGAATTGCTTTTTTTATTGATAAGACAAATTTGAACATGAAATTGAACTGTTATATTTACTATCAATATCTCATTGCTCCTACGAATAATACATTTAAATGTTAAAACAGCTTGCCACGCATGCACACACAATGGTAAGCTCTGCTTTCAAGTTTACCCAGTGTAGGCGGTTTGCCATAAGGTATGTTAAAACCGCTTGCCATAGAACTGCCAGGTCATGGACAACGGCATTTGCAAGCAAGATAATCTAACAGGGACTCTACTTTCCAGTTAATTCAGTGTGTTCCCAAATGCTTCAAGAAATTTAATGTCTTAACCCATAACACGCATAATAGTTTTAACATGTTAGGCTACATGTCGGTGTTGAAGTGTTTAGATTCCCAGCGCTAGCCTAGTAGGCATTTTAACAGCAACTATGCGCTAAAACCAGTCAGCTGAGTTTAATTAGCGATAACGTAGGCTACTGGAGATGGTTTCGTAGCCTCTTTGACAGCTCAATGACATCAGGTATGTAACCTTCATATTTATGTTTTTGCCAGCTAACTTTTAACATGATCTTCATATTCATTGTGATGCTATATGGGCCTCATGCACATGAAAGATTAATATCATGCCATCATGTTGTTTATAACACACCGTGAAATAAAGTTTTCACCTTACAACTTTGCTGATAACATTTCAAATAAATGCCAGTTAGCACATTAGCAAGGATATTGTGTAACATATAGGCTACTGTTGATGTTGTTTCATAGCCTTTTGCTGTTAGGTCCACTGATAGATTTTGACAGGAGCTCGCAATATCGCTTTAAAGTAAGCTACCTGGGCTCACGCAAGCTGTCAAACACTGTCTACTTGTGTGTGGTGCACCCCTCTGGTTTATACATCCAGTGTTTATGTTAGCTAACTGTATCTGAATGTGTTGCTATCAGAGCAAGACGTTAGAGATGGCGCATGACATGCAGTGATGCCTCGTATAAAAAAAAAAAAAAAAAAAAACGCTATTTAAGCACCAAAATGAGGCACCGAAATCCACGTTGTTATTCGATGCAGTTACTACCGTTTGCGTCTGCACCGGTGCCATATTAGAACCGTGTTTCGGTGCCCAACCCTAGTTAGCATGCTAGTTAGCATTTTTAGCAAAACTGCTAAAAATGATTAGCTATGTTAGCTAAGTAACATGGTTAACATAGTTAGCATAACTGCTAAAAATGATTAGCTAGGTTAGCTAAGTAACATGGTTAACATAGTTAGCATGCTAGTTAGAATAGTTAGCATACCTACTAAAATGATTAGCTGTCTACTTGTGTGTGTTGCACCCCTCCCTGGTTTATACATCCAGTGTTTTATGTTAGCTAACTGTATCTGAATGTGTTGCTATCAGAGCAAGACGTTAGAGAGATGGCATGACGTACAGTGATGCCTCATTATTAAAAAACAAAAACGCTATTTAAGCACCAAAATGAGGCACCGAAATCCACGTTGTTATTCGATGCAGTTACTACCGCTTATGCGTCTGCACCGGGTGCCATATTAGAACCGTGTTTGATTGCCCAACCCTAGTTAGCATGCTAGTTAGCATTTTTTAGCAAAACTGCTAAAATGATTAGCTATGTTAGCTAAGTAACATGGTTAACATAGTTAGCATAACTGCTAAAAATGATTAGCTAGGTTAGCTAAGTAACATGGTTAACATAGTTAGCATGCTAGTTAGAATAGTTAGCATACCTACTAAAAATGATTAGCTAAGTTAGCTAAGTCACATGGTTAGCATACTTAACATGTTAGCATGCTAGTTAGCATACCTACTAAAAATGAAAACATTAGCTAAATTAACTAAGTTAAGTAACTTGGTTAACATTATTATCTTTGATAACATAGTTAACATAACTGCTAGCAAACATTAGAGCCATTCCAACTGTCAGTTATCGTCAATTATCTACCTAAATAATTTAACCATTTAAATGATCCACCTATTTACCCGTTCAATCATTCCAACTATATTAAACCTTATCTACCAAGCAAATCATTTAACCATTTAAACTATCCACCTATTTAACTGTTCAGTCATTCCAACTATATTAAACCTCATCTAGGCCTACCTCGCAAATAATTTAACCTTTTAAACTATCCACCTATTTAACTGTTCAGTCATTCCAACCTCATCTACCTAGTTCAGTCATTCCAACTATATTAAACCTCATCTACCTCGTTCAGTCATTCCAACTATATTAAACCTCATCTACCTAGGAAATAATTTAACCTTTTAAATTATCCACCTAAACTGTTCAGTCATTCCAACTATATTAAACCTCATCTACCCAGTTCAGTCATTCCAACTATATTAAACTTCATCTACCTAGCAAATAATTTAACCATTTAAACTATCCACCTATTTAACTGTTCAGTCATTCCAACTACATTAAACCTCATCTACCTTTCAAATAATTTAACCATTTAAACTATCCACCTATTTAACTGTTCAGGCATTCCAACTACATTAAACCTCATCTACCTCGCAAATAATTTAACCATTTAAACAAGTGTTTTTCAACCTTTTCACTTTTGACACTTAAAATGTCCCACGGCACACTAACATCCTGTGTGAAGAAAAAATAAACATACCATAGCCTAAAATTTCAAATAATACACAGATACGGCCTTATTATGGCTTCTATGTAAGACCTGCTCAATAAAACAAGTGCCCTCTGTTTCATTTGTAGGTGATTATATCTATAATTTAATTGTTATGAACTGGATATGTGATGATTCTGTAAATACTGGATATGGGGGCCCCGTTGTACAATGCCTGCATACCACAAATAGTGCAATCATACAATCAATGAGAGCATGTGGTTATAAATTCTTTGTTGCAACAGTTGCTTTTCTGGACCAGTGAGTGACATTTGGGTAATTTTTCTGCACACCTGATGATCTCTCACTGCACACTAGTGTGCCCCAACAGGATTACCTAAGCAACCAGCATAGCAACCACTTAATTTGGCATAACAACCAACATATGTACCATAGCAACACTATTGCAACTATATCTGCATTATTTGTTTTTACTCTGTATGATATTTTACATCATGTTTTGCATTTTCATGCACTGTATTTCCTTCAGGAAATGCTTTTCTAGTTCTTCTTCTAACGCAGTTAATGCAGCTTCAACCGTTTAATGTAGAAACTTCATTCAAACTATGTTACGTAGGTCTTACTTAGGACATGTGGGATATGTATTTTTCAGCTTTGTAACTTTTATACTTTTTAAACTATTAATTAAAAACTACTTAAAATTTCCCCATAGACTTAACATGGGCTGATGACATCACAATAGAGCCGTTAAGCTATTAGAATCCTATGCCAGGTGTTCCGGCCACCTGCATCAACTGTCAGTTTCTCAGGCTTTAAGCATACAGTCTCATTCTTTTATTATATATAATAAGACTACACATCTTGTTCAACTGTTTCCTCTGTCCACAACATAATTTAACCATTTAGACTATCCACCTATTTAACTGTTCAGTCATTCCAACTATATTAAACCTCATTTACCTAGCAAATCATTTAACCATTTAAACTATCCACCTATTTAACTGTTCAGTCATTCCAACTATATTAAACCTCATCTAGGCCTACCTAAAATAAATAATTTAACCTTTTAAACTATCCACCTATTTAACTGTTCAGTCATTCCAACCTCATCTACCTAGTTCAGTCATTCCAACTATATTAAACCTCATCTACCTAGGAAATAATTTAACCTTTTAAACTATCCACCTATTTAACTGTTCAGTCATTCCAACTATATTAAACCTCATCTACCCAGTTCAGTCATTCCAACTACATTAAACCTCATCTACCTTTCAAATAATTTAACCATTTAAACTATCCACCTATTTAACTGTTCAGGCATTCCAACTACATTAAACCTCATCTACCTCTTTAAAATAATTTAACCATTTAAACAAGTGTTTTCAACCTTTTCACTTTTGACACTTAAAATGTCCCATGGCACACTAACATCCTGTGTGAAGAAAAAATAAACATACCATAGCCTAAAATTTCAAATAATACACAGATACGGCCTTATTATGGCTTCTATGCAAGACCTGCTCAATAAAACAAGCGCCCTCTGTTTCATTTGTAGGTGATTATATCTATAATTTAATTGTTATGAACTGGATATGTGATGATTCTGTGAATACTGGATATGGGGGCCCCGTTGTACAATGCCTGCATACCACAAATAGTGCAATCATACAATCAATGAGAGCATGTGGTTATAAATTCTTTGTTGCAACAGTTGCTTTTCTGGACCAGTGAGTGACATTTGGGTAATTTTCTGCGGCACACCTGATGATCTCTCACTGCACACTAGTGTGCCCCAACAGGATTACCTAAGCAACCAGCATAGCAACCACTTAATTTGGCATAACAACCAACATATGTACCATAGCAACACTATTGCAACTATATCTGCATTATTAGAGTGCATGAAAATGCACTCTACTGTTATCCAAATTATTATTATTAGAGTGCATGAAAATGCACTCTATTGTTATCCGAATTATTACAGTGCATGAAAATGCACTGTACTGTTATTCCAAGGCTTTTTACAGTGCATGAAAATGCACTGTTCTGTTCTCCCTAGGCTTCTAACGCATTTAATGCAGCTTCAACCGTTTAACGTAGAAACTTCATTCAAACTATGTTACATAGGTCTTACTTAGGACATGGGTGCTATGTTTTTTCAGCTTTGTAACTTTTATACTTTTTAAACTATTAATTAAAAACTGTTCAAAATTTCCCCATTGACTTAACATTATGATTATGACATCACAATACGGCCGTTAAGCAATTAGAATCCTATGGCAGGTGTTCGGGCCACCTGGATCAACTACCAGTCTCAGGCTTTAAGCATACAAACTGGCCCTATTAAGACTACACATCCTGTTCAACTGCTTCCTCTGCCAAAAACTGTTTCAAAATAAAAGTCCTCACTACAATATTTCACTGTTAAACAATTTAACGCTTTAAACTACTGAACTTTTTAACTGTTCAGCCATTGTAACTGTTACTTGTCATCAACTATGACTCCTACCCACTGTAGCTAGGTAGCTAAGTTAGCTAAGTAACATGGTTAGCTTAGTTAGCATGCTAGCATGTTAGCATGCTAGTTAGCATTTTTAGCAAAACTGCTAAAATGATTAGCTAAAATTAGCTAAGTCACATGGTTAGCATAGTTAGCATGCTAGCATGTTAGCATGTTAGTTAGCATTTTTAGCAAAACTACTTATAATGATTAGCTAAGTCACATGGTTAGTATAGTTAGCATGCTAGCATGTTAGCATGCTAGTTAGCATTTTTAGCAAAACTACTTATAATAATTAGCTAAGTTAGCTAAGTCACATGGTTAGTAAAGTTAGCATGCTAGCATGTTAGCATGCTAGTTAGCATTTTTAACAAAACTGCTAAAAATGATTAGCTAAGTTAGCTAAGTCACATGGTTAGCATACTTAGCATTTTAACATTGTTAGCATGCTAGTTAGCATACTTGGTTAACATTATTATCTTTGTTAACATAGTTAGCATAACTGCTAGCAAACATTAGAGCCATTCCAAGTGTCAGTTATCGTCAACTATCTACCTAAATAATTTAACCATTTAAACTATCCACTTATTTAACTGTTCAGTCATTCCAACTATATTAAACCTCATCTACCTAGCAACCAATATAGTTTGTTTTTCCTCTGTATGATATTTTACATCATATTTTTGCATTTTCATGCACTGTATTTCCTTCAGGAAATGCTTTTCTAGTCTTCTTATTCTTCTTCTTCTAACGCAGTTAATGCAGCTTTAAACCGTGTAGCATTAGAAACTTCATTCAAACTATGTTACGTAGGTCTTACTTAGGACATGTGGGCTTTGTATTTTTCAACTTTGTAACTTTTATACTTTTTAAACTATTCATTAAAAACTAGTCAAAATTTCCCCATAGACTTAACATGGGCTGATGACATCACAATAGAGCCGTTAAGCAATTAGAATCCTATGGCAGGTGTTCGGGCCACCTGGACCAACTGCCAGTCTCAGGCTTTAAGCATACAAACTGGCCCTATTAAGACTACACATCCTGTTCAACTGCTTCCTCTGCCAAAAACTGTTTCAAAATAAAAGTCCTCACTACAATATTTCACTGTTAAACAATTTAACGCTTTAAACTACTGAACTTTTTAACTGTTCAGCCATTGTAACTGTTACTTGTCATCAACTATGACTCCTACCCACTGTAGCTAGTTAGCTAAGTTAGCTAAGTCACATGGTTAGCATAGTTAGCATGCTAGCATTTTTAGCATGCTAGTTAGCATTTTTAGCAAAACTACTTATAATGATTAGCTAAGTTAGCTAAGTCACATGGTTAATAAAGTTAGCATGCTATTATGTTAGCATGCTAGCATGTTAGCATGCTAGTTAGCATTTTTAGCAAAACTACTTATAATGATTAGCTAAGTTAGCTAAGTCACATGGTTAGTAAAGTTAGCATGCTAGCATGTTAGCATGCTAGTTAGCATTTTTAACAAAACTACTTATAATGATTAGCTAAGTTAGCTAAGTCACATGGTTAGCAAAGTTAGCATGCTAGCATGCTAGTTAGCATTTTTAACAAAACTACTTATAATGATTAGCTAAGTTAGCTAAGTCACATGGTTAGCATACTTAACATTTTAACATTGTTAGCATGCTAGTTAGCATACTTGGTTAACATTATTATCTTTGTTAACATAGTTAAGATAACTGCTAGCAAACATTAGAGCCATTCAAGTGTCAGTTATCGTCAACTATCTACCTAAATAATTTAACCATTTAAACTATCCACTTATTTAACTGTTCAGTCATTCCAACTATATTAAACCTCATCTACCTAGCAACCAATATAGTTTGTTTTTACTCTGTATGATATTTTACATCATATTTTTGCATTTTCATGCACTGTATTTCCTTCAGGAAATGCTTTTCTAGTCTTCTTATTCTTCTTCTTCTAACGCAGTTAATGCAGCTTAAACCGCGTGTAGCGTAGAAACTTCATTCAAACTATGTTCGTGGGTCTTACTTAGGACATGTGGGCTTTTGTTTTTTCAACTTTGTAACATTTATACTTTTTTCCTATTGCAGGTGTTTCGGCCACCTGGACCAACTGCCAGTCTCAGGCTTTAAGCATACAAACTGGCCCTATTAAGACTACACATCCTGTTCAACTGCTTCCTCTGCCAAAAACTGTTTCAAAATAAAAGTCCTCACTACAATATTTCACTGTTAAACAATTTAACGCTTTAAACTACTGAACTTTTTAACTGTTCAGCCATTGTAACTGTTACTTGTCATCAACTATGACTCCTACCCACTGTAGCTAGTTAGCTAAGTTAGCTAAGTCACATGGTTAGCATAGTTAGCATGCTAACATGTTAACATGCTAGTTAGCATTTTTAGCAAAACTACTTATAATGATTAGCTAAGTTAGCTAAGTCACATGGTTAATAAAGTTAGCATGCTAGCATGTTAGCATGCTAGTTAGCATTTTTAGCAAAACTACTTATAATGATTAGCTAAGTTAGCTAAGTCACATGGTTAGCAAAGTTAGCATGCTAGCATGTTAGTTAAGCATTTTTTAGCAAAACTGCTAAAATGATTAGCTAAGTTAGCTAGAGTCACATGGTTAGCATACTTAGCATTTTAACATTGTTAGCATGCTAGTTAGCATACTTGGTTAACATTATTATCTTTGTTAACATAGTTAGCATAACTGCTAGCAAACATTAGAGCCATTCCAAGTGTCAGTTATGGGTAATATCTACCTAAATAATTTAACCATTTAAACTATCCACTTATTTAACTGTTTCAGTCATTCTAACTATATAAAACCTCATCTACCTAGCAACCAATATAGTTTGTTTATACTCTGTATGATATTTTACATCATATTTTTGCATTTTCATGCACTGTATTTCCTTCAGGAAATGCTTTTCTAGTTCTTCTTCTAATGCTTTTTGTGCGTTTAATACAGCTTCAACTGTTTAGCGTAGAAACTTCATTCAAACTTCGTTATGTAGGTCTTACTTATGTGACTTCAGCTATGTATTTTTCAACTTTGTAACTTTTATACTTTTTTTAAACTATTAATTAAAAAAAAACTACTAAAATTTCCCCATTGACTTAACATTAGATTATGACATCACACTAGCAATTAGAATCCTATGCCAGGTGTTAAAGCCACCTGGATGGCATATATGGCTCTGGCCAGGCCACCTGGATCAACTCTGAGTTTCTCAGGCTTTATGACATCATAGCAATTAGAATATTGTGCCAGGTGGTCCCGGCCACCTGCATCAACTGTCAGTTTCTCAGGCTTTAAGCATACAGTCTCATTCTATGCTATAAGCCTGAGAAACTGTTCAATCATTCAACTATATTAAACCTCATCTATCTAGCAAATAGTTTAACCTTTTAAACTATCCACCTATTTAACTGTTCAGTCATTTCCAACTATATATTAAACCTCATCTACCTAGTTCAGTCATTCCAACTATATTAAACATCATCTACCTAGCAAATAATTTAACCTTTTAAACCATCCACCTATTTAACTGTTCAGTCATTCCAACTATATTAAACCTCATCTACCTAGTTCAGTCATTCCAACTATATTAAACATCATCTACCTAGCAAATAATTTAACCTTTTAAACCATCCACCTATTTAACTGTTCAGTCATTCCAACTATATTAAACCTCGTCTACCCTAGTTCAGTCATTCCAACTATATTAAAACTCATCTACCCTAGCAAATAATTTAACCAATTAAACTATCCACCTATTTAACTGTTTGGTCATTCCAACTATATTAAACCTCATCTACCTAGCAAATAATTTAACCTTTTAAACTATCCACCTATTTAACTGTTCAGTCATTCCAACTATATTAAACCTCATACTACCTGGTTATCATCTACCTAGCAAATAATTTAACCTTTTTAAAACCATCCACCTATTTAACTGTTCAGTCATTCCAACTATATTAAACCTCATCTACCCTAGTTCAGTCATTCCAACTGTCATTCCAACTATATTAAACCCTCATCTGCCTAGTTCAGTCATTCCAACTATATTAAACATCATCTACCTAGCAAATAATTTAACCTTTTAAACCATCCACCTATTTAACTGTTCAGCCATTCCAACTATATTAAACCTCATCTACCTAGTTCAGTCATTCCAACTATAATAAACATCATTTACCTAGCAAATAATTTAACCATTTAAACCATCCACCTATTTAACTGTTCAGTCATTCCAACTATATTAAACCTCGTCTACCTAGTTCTCATTCCAACTATATTAAGGCCTCATCTACCTAGTAAATAATTTAACCTTTTAAACTATCCACCTATTTAACTGTTCAGTCATTCCAACCTCATCTACCTAGTTCAGTCATTCCAACTATATAAACCTCATCTACCTAGGAAATAATTTAACCTTTTTAAACTATCCACCTATTTAACTGTTCAGTCATTCCAACTATATTAAACCTCATCTACCCAGTTCAGTCATTCCAACTACATTAAACCTCATCTACCTTTCAAATAATTTTAACCATTTAAACTATCCACCTATTTAACTGTTCAGGCATTCCAACTACATTAAACCCCTCATCTACCTCAAATAATTTAACCATTTAAACAAGTGTTTTTCAACCTTTTCACTTTTGACACTTAAAATGTCCCATGGCACACTAACATCCTGTGTGAAGAAAAAAAATAAACATACCATAGCCTAAAATTTCAAATAATACACAGATACGCCTTATTATGGCTTCTATGCAAGACCTGCTCAATAAAAAATTCTGTTTCATTTTGTAGGTGATTATATCTATAATTTAATTGTTATGAACTGGATATGTGATGATTCTGTGAATACTGGATATGGGGGCCCTGTTGTACAATGCCTGCATACCACAAATAGTGCAATCATACAATCAATGAGAGCATGTGGTTATAAATTCTTTGTTGCAACAGTTGCTTTTCTGGACCAGTGAGTGACATTTGGGTAATTTTTCGCGGCACACCTGATGATCTCTCACTGCACACTAGTGTGCCCCAACAGGATTACCTAAGCAACCAGCATAGCAACTAATTTAATTGGCATAACAACCAACATATGTACCATAGCAACACTATTGCAACTATATTCAGATTATTAGAGTGCATGAAAATGCACTCTACTGTTATCCAAATTATTATTATTAGAGTGCATGAAAATGCACTCTATTGTTATCCGATTATTACAGTGCATGAAAATGCACTGTACTGTTATTCAAGGCTTTTTTACAGTGCATGAAAATGCACTTTTCTGTTTCCCTAGGCTTCTAACCATTTAATGCAGCTTCAACCGCTTAAGAGAAACTTCATTCAAACTATGTTACATAGGTCTTACTTAGGACATGGGTGCTATGTTTTTTCAGCTTTGTAACTTTTATACTTTTTAAACTATTAATTAAAAAACTGTTCAAAATTTCCCCATTGACTTAACATTATGATTATGACATCACAATACGCCGTTAAGCAATTAGAATCCTATGGCAGGTGTTCGGGCCACCTGGATCAACTACCAGTCTCAGGCTTTAAGCATACAAACTGGCCCTATTAAGACTACACATCCTGTTCAACTGCTTCCTCTGCCAAAACTGTTTCAAAATAAAAGTCCTCACTACAATATTTCACTGTTAAACAATTTAACGCTTTAAACTACTGAACTTTTTAACTGTTCAGCCATTGTAACTGTTACTTGTCATCAACTATGACTCCTACCCACTGTAGCTAGGGTTAGCTAAGTTAGCTAAGCAACATGGTTAGCTTTAGTTAAGCATGCTAATGTTAACATGCTTAGTTAGCATTTTTAGCAAAACTGCTAAAATGATTAGCTAAGCTAAGTCACATGGTTAGCATAGTTAGCATGTTAAGATGTTAGATGTTAGTTAGCATTTTTAAAAAAACTACTTATAATGATTAGCTAAAGTCACATGGTTAATATAGTTAGCATGCTAGCATGTTAGCACGCTAGTTAGATTTTTTAGCAAAACTACTTTATAATAATTAGCTAAGTTAGCTGTCACATGGTTAGTAAAAGTTAGCATGCTAAGATGTTAAGCGTCTTACAAGATTTTTAACAAAACTGCTAAAATGATTAGCTAAGTTAGCTAAGTCACAAAGATATAAAGATTTTAACATTGTTAGCATCTGGATAAAGCATACTTGGTTAACATTATTATCTTTGTTAACATAGTTAGCATAACTGCTAGCAAACATTAGAGCCATTCCAAAAGTTATAGCCAACTATCTACCTAAATAATTTAACCATTTAAACTATCCACTTATTTAACTTTGTTCAGTCATTCCAACTATATTAAACCTCATCTACCTAGCAACCAATATAGTTTGTTTTTCCTCTGTATGATATTTTACATCATATTTTTTGCATTTTCATGCACTGTATTTCCTTCAGGAAATGCTTTTCTAGTCTTCTTATTCTTCTTCTAACGCAGTTAATGCAGCTTTAAACCGTTAACGTAGAAACTTCATTCAAACTATGTTACGTAGGTCTTACTTAGGACATGTGGCTTTGTATTTTTTCAACTTTGTAACTTTTATACTTTTTAAACTATTCATTAAAACTAGTCAAAATTTCCCCATAGACTTAACATGGGCTGATGACATCACAATAGAGCCGTTAAGCAATTAGAATCCTATGGCAGGTGTTAGGGCCACCTGGACCAACTGCCAGTCTCAGGCTTTAAGCATACAAACTGGCCCTATTAAGACTACACATCCTGTTCAACTGCTTCCTCTGCCAAAACTGTTTCAAAATAAAAGTCCTCACTACAAATATTTCACTGTTAAACAATTTAACGCTTTAAACTACTGAACTTTTTAACTGTTCAGCCATTGTAACTGTTACTTGTCATCAACTATGACTCCTACCCACTGTAGCTAGTTAGCTAAGTTAGCTAAGTCACATGGTTAAGATAGTTAGCATGCCAAGCATTTTTAGCATGCTAGTTAGCATTTTTAGCAAAACTATTTTATAATGATTAGCTAAGTTAGCTAAGTCACATGGTTAATAAAGTTAGCATGCTATTATGTTAGCATGCTAAAGATGTTAGCATGCTAGGTTAGCATTTTTAGCAAAACTACTTATATAATTATTTTAAGTTAGCTAAGTCACATGGTTAGTAAAGTTAGCATGCTAGCATGTTAGCATGCTTTAGTTAGCATTTTTAACAAAACTACTTATAATGATTAGCTAAGTTAGCTAAGTCACATGGTTAAGAAAAGTTAGCATGCTAGCATGCTAGTTAAGATTTTTAACAAAACTACTTTATAATGATTAGCTAAGTTAGCTAAGTCACATGGTTAAGATACTTAACATTTTAACATTGTTAGCATGCTGGGTTAGCATACTTGGTTAACATTATTATCTTTGTTAACATAGTTAGCATAACTGCTAGCAAACATTAGAGCCATTCCAAGTGTCAGTTATCGTCAACTATCTACCTAAATAATTTAACCATTTAAACTATCCACTTATTTAACTGTTCAGTCATTCCAACTATATTAAACCTCATCTACCTAGCAACCAATATAGTTTGTTTTTACTCTGTATGATATTTTACATCATATTTTTGCATTTTCATGCACTGTATTTCCTTCAGGAAATGCTTTTCTAGTCTTCTTATTCTTCTTCTTCTAACGCAGTTAATGCAGCTTAAACCGTGTAACGTAGAAACTTCATTCAAACTATGTTACGTAGGTCTTACTTAGGACATGTGGGCTTTGTATTTTTCAACTTTGTAACATTTATACTTTTTCCTATTGCAGGTGTTCGGGCCACCTGGACCAACTGCCAGTCTCAGGCTTTAAGCATACAAACTGGCCCTATTAAGACTACACATCCTGTTCAACTGCTTCCTCTGCCAAAAACTGTTTCAAAATAAAAGTCCTCACTACAATATTTCACTGTTAAACAATTTAACGCTTTTAAACTACTGAACTTTTTTAACTGTTCAGCCATTGTAACTGTTACTTGTCATCAACTATGACTCCTACCCACTGTAGCTAGTTAGCTAAGTTAGCTAAGTCACATGTTAAGATAGTTAAGATGCTAACATGTTAATACTTTAGTTAAGATTTTTTAGCATTTTTAAAAACTACTTATAATGATTAGCTAGTTAGCTAAGTCACATGGTTAATAAAGTTAGCATGCTAGATGTTAGCATGCTAGTTAGCATTTTTTTTAAAAAAACTCCATTTTATAATGATTAGCTAAGTTAGCTAAGTCACATGGTTAAGAAAGTTAGCATGCTAAAGATTAAATGTTAGATTTTTTTAGCAAAACTGCTAAAAATGATTAGCTAAGTTAGCTAAGTCACATGGTTAGCATACTTAGCATTTTAACATTGTTAGCATGCTAGTTAGCATACTTGGTTAACATTATTATCTTTGTTAACATAGTTAGCATAACTGCTAGCAAACATTAGAGCCATTCCAAGTGTCAGTTATCGTCAACTATCTACCTAAATAATTTAACCATTTAAACTATCCACTTATTTAACTGTTCAGTCATTCTAACTATATAAAACCTCATCTACCTAGCAACCAATATAGTTTGTTTATACTCTGTATGATATTTTACATCATATTTTTGCATTTTTCATGCACTGTATTTCCTTCAGGGAAATGCTTTTCTAGTTCTTCTTCTAATGCTTTTTTGTCGTTTAATACAGCTTCAACTGTTTAACGTAGAAACTTCATTCAAAACGTGCGCGTGAGGTCTTACTTATGTGACTTCAGCTATGTATTTTTTCAACTTTGTAACTTTTATACTTTTTAAACTATTAATTAAAAACTACTAAAATTTCCCCATTGACTTAACATTAGATTATGACATCACACTAGCAATTAGAATCCTATGCCAGGTGTTAAAGCCACCTGGATAGCATATATGGCTCTGGCCAGGCCACCTGGATCAACTCTGAGTTTCTCAGGCTTTATGACATCATAGCAATTAGAATATTGTGCCAGGTGGTCAGGCCACCTGCATCAACTGTCAGTTTCTCAGGCTTTAAGCATACAGTCTCATTCTATGCTATAAGCCTGAGAAACTGTTCAGTCATTCCAACTATATTAAACCTCATCTATCTAGCAAATAGTTTAACCTTTTAAACTATCCACCTATTTAACTGTTCAGTCATTCCAACTATATTAAACCTCATCTACCTAGTTCAGTCATTCCAACTATATTAAACATCATCTACCTAGCAAATAATTTAACCTTTTAAACCATCCACCTATTTAACTGTTCAGTCATTCCAACTATATTAAACCTCATCTACCTAGTTCAGTCATTCCAACTATATTAAACATCATCTACCTAGCAAATAATTTAACCTTTTTAAACTATCCACCTATTTAACTGTTCAGTCATTCCAACTATATTAAACCTCGTCTACCTAGTTCAGTCATTCCAACTATATTAAAACTCATCTACCTAGCAAATAATTTAACCAATTAAACTATCCACCTATTTAACTGTTCAGTCATTCCAACTATATTAAACCTCATCTACCTAGCAAATAATTTAACCTTTTAAACTATCCACCTATTTAACTGTTCAGTCATTCCAACTATATTAAACCTCATCTACCTAGTTATCATCTACCTAGCAAATAATTTAACCTTTTAAACCATCCACCTATTTAACTGTTCAGTCATTCCAACTATATTAAACCTCATCTACCTAGTTCAGTCATTCCAACTGTCATTCCAACTATATTAAACCTCATCTACCTAGTTCAGTCATTCCAACTATATTAAAACATCATCTACCTAGCAAATAATTTAACCTTTTTAAACCATCCACCTATTTAACTGTTCAGCCATTCCAACTATATTAAACCTCATCTACCTAGTTCAGTCATTCCAACTATAATAAACATCATCTACCTAGCAAATAATTTAACCTTTTAAACCATCCACCTATTTAACTGTTCAGTCATTCCAACTATATTAAACCTCGTCTACCTAGTTCAGTCATTCCAACTATATTAAACCTCATCTACCTAGTAAATAATTTAACCTTTTAAACTATCCACCTATTTAACTGTTCAGTCATTCCAACTATATAAACCTCATCTATCTAGCAAATAATTTAACCTTTTAAAACCTCATCTACCTCATAACTGCTAAAATGATTATCTAAGTTAGCTAAGTCACATGGTTACCATAGTTAACATGTTAGCATTGTTAGTATTTTTTCCAAAACTGCTAGAAAACATGAGCTAAGTTAACTAAGTAACTTGGTCAAACATTAGAGCCATTCCAACTGTCAGTTATCGTCAACTATCTACCTATATAGAGCATTTACACTATTTGTCTATTAACACACATTAAACTATCAGTCTGTCAACAATTTTTTAACTATCTACATATAACTTTTAAACTTTCAACATTCATTAAACTATCTGTCTATTAAACTATCTGTCTATTAACAACTGTTAAACTATCTACATTCAACTTTTAAACTGTCTACGTCTAAACTATCAACTTTTTATTAAGCTATGCTATGTCTGTCCTAGCTTCATTTTCATGCACTCGTAATTCCCTGGAATTACATTCTCTAGTTTGTTTTTACTCTGTATGATATTTTACATCATGTTTTGCATTTTCATGCACTGTATTTCCTTCAGGAAATGCTTTTCTAGTTCTTCTTCTAACGCAGTTAATGCAGCTTCAACCGTTTAACGTAGAAACTTCATTCAAACTATGTTACGTAGGTCTTACTTAGGACATGTGGGCTATGTATTTTTCAGCTTTGTAACTTTTATACTTTTTAAACTATTAATTAAAAACTACTTAAAATTTCCCCATAGACTTAACATGGGCTGATGACATCACAATAGAGCCGTTAAGCAATTAGAATCCTATGCCAGGTGTTCCGGCCACCTGGATCAACTGCCAGTCTCAGGCTTTAAGCATACAAACTGGCCCTATTAAGACTACACATCCTGTTCAACTGCTTCCTCTGCCAAAACTGTTTCAAAAAAAAAAGTCCTCACTACAATATTTCACTGTTAAACAATTTAACGCTTTTAAACTACTGAACTTTTTTAACTGTTCAGCCATTGTAACTGTTACTTGTCATCAACTATGACTCCTACCCACTGTAGCTAGTTAGCTAAGTTAGCTAAGTCACATGGTTAGCATAGTTAGCATGCTAAAGATGTTAACATGCTACAAGATTTTTAAGCAAAACTACTTATAATGATTAGCTAAGTTAGCTAAGTCACATGGTTAATAAAGTTAGCATGCTAGCATGTTAGCATGCTAGTTAGCATTTTTAGCAAAACTACTTATAATGATTAGCTAAGTTAGCTAAGTCACATGGTTAGCAAAGTTAGCATGCTAGCATGTTAGTTAGCATTTTTAGCAAAACTGCTAAAAATGATTAGCTAAGTTAGCTAAGTCACATGGTTAGCATACTTAGCATTTTAACATTGTTAGCATGCTAGTTAGCATACTTGGTTAACATTATTATCTTTGTTAACATAGTTAGCATAACTGCTAGCAAACATTAGAGCCATTCCAAGTGTCAGTTATCGTCAACTATCTACCTAAATAATTTAACCATTTAAACTATCCACTTATTTAACTGTTCAGTCATTCTAACTATATAAAACCTCATCTACCTAGCAACCAATATAGTTTGTTTATACTCTGTATGATATTTTACATCATATTTTTGCATTTTCATGCACTGTATTTCCTTCAGGAAATGCTTTTCTAGTTCTTCTTCTAATGCTTTTTGTGCGTTTAATACAGCTTCAACTGTTTAACGTAGAAACTTCATTCAAACTGCGCTATGAGGTCTTACTTATGTGACTTCAGCTATGTATTTTTCAACTTTGTAACTTTTATACTTTTTAAACTATTAATTAAAAACTACTAAAATTTCCCCATTGACTTAACATTAGATTATGACATCACACTAGCAATTAGAATCCTATGCCAGGTGTTAAAGCCACCTGGATAGCATATATGGCTCTGGCCAGGCCACCTGGATCAACTCTGAGTTTCTCAGGCTTTATGACATCATAGCAATTAGAATATTGTGCCAGGTGGTCAGGCCACCTGCATCAACTGTCAGTTTCTCAGGCTTTAAGCATACAGTCTCATTCTATGCTATAAGCCTGAGAAACTGTTCAGTCATTCCAACTATATTAAACCTCATCTATCTAGCAAATAGTTTAACCTTTTAAACTATCCACCTATTTAACTGTTCAGTCATTCCAACTATATTAAACCTCATCTACCTAGTTCAGTCATTCCAACTATATTAAACATCATCTACCTAGCAAATAATTTAACCTTTTTAAACCATCCACCTATTTAACTGTTCAGTCATTCCAACTATATTAAACCTCATCTACCTAGTTCAGTCATTCCAACTATATTAAACATCATCTACCTAGCAAATAATTTAACCTTTTAAACCATCCACCTATTTAACTGTTCAGTCATTCCAACTATATTAAACCTCGTCTACCTAGTTCAGTCATTCCAACTATATTAAAACTCATCTACCTAGCAAATAATTTAACCAATTAAACTATCCACCTATTTAACTGTTCAGTCATTCCAACTATATTAAACCTCATCTACCTAGCAAATAATTTAACCTTTTAAACTATCCACCTATTTAACTGTTCAGTCATTCCAACTATATTAAACCTCATCTACCTAGTTATCATCTACCTAGCAAATAATTTAACCTTTTAAACCATCCACCTATTTAACTGTTCAGTCATTCCAACTATATTAAACCTCATCTACCTAGTTCAGTCATTCCAACTGTCATTCCAACTATATTAAACCTCATCTACCTAGTTCAGTCATTCCAACTATATTAAACATCATCTACCTAGCAAATAATTTAACCTTTTAAACCATCCACCTATTTAACTGTTCAGCCATTCCAACTATATTAAACCTCATCTACCTAGTTCAGTCATTCCAACTATAATAAACATCATCTACCTAGCAAATAATTTAACCTTTTAAACCATCCACCTATTTAACTGTTCAGTCATTCCAACTATATTAAACCTCGTCTACCTAGTTCAGTCATTCCAACTATATTAAACCTCATCTACCTAGTAAATAATTTAACCTTTTAAACTATCCACCTATTTAACTGTTCAGTCATTCCAACTATATAAACCTCATCTATCTAGCAAATAATTTAACCTTTTAAAACCTCATCTACCTCATAACTGCTAAAATGATTATCTAAGTTAGCTAAGTCACATGGTTACCATAGTTAACATGTTAGCATTGTTAGTATTTTTTCCAAAACTGCTAGAAAACATGAGCTAAGTTAACTAAGTAACTTGGTCAAACATTAGAGCCATTCCAACTGTCAGTTATCGTCAACTATCTACCTATATAGAGCATTTACACTATTTGTCTATTAACACACATTAAACTATCAGTCTGTCAACAATTTTTTAACTATCTACATATAACTTTTAAACTTTCAACATTCATTAAACTATCTGTCTATTAAACTATCTGTCTATTAACAACTGTTAAACTATCTACATTCAACTTTGTCTACGTCTACGTCTACGTAAACTGTCTACGTCTAAACTATCAACTTTTTATTAAGCTATGCTATGTCTGTCCTAGCTTCATTTTCATGCACTCGTAATTCCCTGGAATTACATTCTCTAGTTTGTTTTTACTCTGTATGATATTTTACATCATGTTTTGCATTTTCATGCACTGTATTTCCTTCAGGAAATGCTTTTCTAGTTCTTCTTCTTCGCAGTTAATGCAGCTTCAACCGTTTAGCGTAGAAACTTCATTCAAACTATGTTCACGTAGGTCTTACTTAGGACATGTGGGCTATGTATTTTTCAGCTTTGTAACTTTTATACTTTTTAAACTATTAATTAAAAACTACTTAAAATTTCCCCATAGACTTAACATGGGCTGATGACATCACAATAGAGCCGTTAAGCAATTAGAATCCTATGCCAGGTGTTCCGGCCACCTGGATCAACTGCCAGTCTCAGGCTTTAAGCATACAAACTGGCCCTATTAAGACTACACATCCTGTTCAACTGCTTCCTCTGCCAAAAACTGTTTCAAAATAAAAGTCCTCACTACAATATTTCACTGTTAAACAAGTTAACCCTTTAAAGGAGAATTCCGGTGTGATATTGACCTAAAGTGTATTGAAACATGATACCGAGTGTGAACGTATGTCTCATAGCCCATCTCGGCTTGTCCCCTGCACTCCAAAATCTGGCGCTAGTTAGCCGATGCTACCAACAGCTTTTTCAATAGTGGTGCTTTGGCATCGGGCTAGCCATGCAAATAAATCACTGTTTTACACCCATTTACGAGGCTCAATGTATCTCCACACTTCATTGGTAGACTTCCGAGGGCCCTGACATTTAAAAGCGAGACATTGAGAACTTTAAAAAGCACTGGTAGTTTACTTACAAGACGATTTATACAGACAGTATCTTCACGAAGTTTAAGCGTTTGCAGCCATCTTGAATTTAGTCACTTATAAGTCGAAAGCAACAGTAAGAATGAACAGGTATGATAAGGGATCAGATTCCAAAAATAATTCAGTGGAAATGCATGGATTCCAGTTGCTGCTACTGGAAGAAACTGGAATCCATGCATTTCCACTGAATTATTTTTCACACTCTGTATCATGTTTCAATACACTTTAGGTCAATATCACACCGGAATTCTCCTTTAAACTACTGAACTTTTTAACTGTTCAGCCATTGTAACTATCCACCTATTTAACTGTTCAGTCATTCCAACTATATTAAACCTTATCTACCTAGCAACCAATATAGTTTGTTTTTACTATGTATGATATTTTACATCATATTTTTGCATTTTCATGCACTGTATTTCCTTCAGGAAATGCTTTTCTAGTTCTTCTTCTAATGCTTTTTGTGCGTTTAATACAGCTTCAACCGTTTAACTTTTTTTTTTTTTTTGAGGACTTTTATTTTGAAATAGTTGAAGGCAGAGGATACAGTTGATGGGAGTCATAGTTGACTGACAGTTACAACAGTTGACAGTAGTTAGAACAGTTAAAAAGTTGGATAGTTTAAAGGGACTTTTATTTTGAAACAGTTGTGGGCACAGGAAGCAGTTGAACAGGATCTGTAGTCTTAATAAAGCCATATTGTATGCTTAAAGACTGAGACAGCCTGAGACAGTGGCTGCAGGTGGCCTGAACACCTGCCATAGGATTCTAATTGCTCTATTGTGATGTCATAATCTAATGTTAAGTCAATGGGGACATTTTAGTAGTTTTTAATTAATAGTTTAAAAAGTATAAAAGTTACAAAGTTGACAGATACATAGCTGAAGTCACATAAGTAAGACCTACGCAACGCAGTTTGAATGAAGTTTCTATGTTAAACAGTCTATGTATTCTATGTTAAAAAAGCGTTAGAAGAAGAAGAAGAACTAGAAAAGCATTTCCTGAAGGAAATATAGTGCATGAAAATGCAAAAAATATGATGTAAAATATCATACAGAGTAAAAACAAACTATATTGGTTGCTAGGTAGATGAGGTTTAATATAGTTGGAATGACTGAACAGTTAAATAGGTGGATAGTTTATATAGTTAAATGATTTACTTGGTAGATAAGGTTTAATATAGTTGGAATGATTGAACGGTTAAATAGGTGGATAATTTAAATGGTTAAATTATTTAGGTAGATAATAGACGATAACTGACAGTTGAATGGCTCTAATGTTTGCTAGCAGTTATGCTAACTATGTTATCAATGTTAACCAAGTTACTTAACTTAGTTAACTTAGCTAATGTTTTCATTTTTAGTAGTTATGCTAACTAGCATGTTAGCAATGCTAACATGCTAACTATGTTAACCATGTGACTTAGCTAACCTAGCTAATCATTTTTAGTAGGTATGCTAACTAGCATACTAACATGTTAAATATGCTAACCATGTGACTTAGCTAACTTAGCTAATCATTTTTTAGCAGATTATGCTAACTAGCATGCTAACTATGCTAACCATGTTACTTAGCTAATCATTTTTAACAGTTTTGCTAAAAATGCTAACTAGCATGCTAACTATGCTAACCATGTTACTTAGTTAACTTAGCTAATCATTTTTAATAGTTTTGTTAAAAATGCTAACAATGTTATCATGCTAACTATCTTAACCATGCTAACTAGCTACAGTAGGTAGGAGTCATAGTTGATGACAAGTAACAGTTACAATGGCTGAACAGTTAAAAAGTTCAGTAGTTTAAAGGGTTAAATTGTTTAACAGTGAAATATTGTAGTGAGGACTTTTATTTTGAAACAGTTTTGGGCACAGGAAGCAGTTGAACAGGATCTGTAGTCTTAATAAAGCCATATTGTATGCTTAAAGACTGAGACAGCCTGGCAGTTGGATCCAGGTGGCCTGAACACCTGCCATAGGATTCTAATTGCTTATTGTGATGTCATAATCTAATGTTAAGTCAATGGGGACATTTTAGTTTTTTAAAAAGTTTACATAAAAGTTACAAAGTTGACAGATACATAGCTGAAGTCACATAAGACCTACTAACAAAGTTTGAATGAAGTTTCTATGTTAAACAGTCTATGTATTCTATGTTAAAAAAGCGTTAGAAGAAGAAGAAGAACTAGAAAAGCATTTCCTGAAGGAAATATAGTGCATGAAAATGCAAAAAATATGATGTAAAATATCATACAGAGTAAAAACAAACTATATTGGTTGCTAGGTAGATGAGGTTTAATATAGTTGGAATGACTGAACAGTTAAATAGGTGGATAGTTTATATAGTTAAATGATTTACTTGGTAGATAAGGTTTAATATAGTTGGAATGATTGAACGGTTAAATAGGTGGATAATTTAAATGGTTAAATTATTTAGGTAGATAATAGACGATAACTGACAGTTGAATGGCTCTAATGTTTGCTAGCAGTTATGCTAACTATGTTATCAATGTTAACCAAGTTACTTAACTTAGTTAACTTAGCTAATGTTTTCTAGCATTTTTTTTAGTAGTTATGTTAACAATGCTAACTAGCATGTTAGCATTGCTAACATGCTAACTATGTTAACCATGTGACTTAGCTAACCTAGCTAATCATTTTTAGTAGGTATGCTAACTAGCATACTAACATGTTAAATATGCTAACCATGTGACTTAGCTAACTTAGCTAATCATTTTTAGCAGTTATGCTAACTAGCATGCTAACTATGCTAACCATGTTACTTAGCTAATCATTTTTAACAGTTTTGCTAAAAATGCTAACTAGCATGCTAACTATGCTAACCATGTTACTTAGTTAACTTAGCTAATCATTTTTAATAGTTTTGTTAAAAATGCTAACAATGTTATCATGCTAACTATGCTAACCATGCTAACTAGCTACAGTAGGTAGGAGTCATAGTTGATGACAAGTAACAGTTACAATGGCTGAACAGTTAAAAAGTTCAGTAGTTTAAAGGGTTAAATTGTTTAACAGTGAAATATTGTAGTGAGGACTTTTATTTTGAAACAGTTTTTGGCAGAGGAAGCAGTTGAACAGGATGTGTAGTCTTAATAGGGCCAGTTTGTATGCTTAAAGCCTGAGACTGGCAGTTGATCCAGGTGGCGTGAACACCTGCCATAGGATTCTAATTAATGTGATGTCATAAAGGGCAATGTTAAGTCAGTGGGCACATTTTTTAAAATACATAGCACTCTTGTCCTAAGTAAGACCTACGTAACAAAGTTTGAATGAAGTTTCTACGTTAAACGGTTGAAGCTGCATTAAACGCGTTAGAAGAAGAATAAGAACTAGAAAAGCATTTCCTGAAGGAAATACAGTGCATGAAAATGCTAAAATATGATGTAAAATATCATACAGAATAAAAACAAACTATATTGGTTGCTAGGTAGATGAGGTTTAAAATAGTTGGAATGACTGAACAGTTAAATAGGTGGATAGTTTATATGGTTAAATTATTTGCTAGGTAGATGAGGTTTAATATAGTTGGAATGACTGAACAGTTAAATAGGTGGATAGTTTAAATGGTTAAATTATTTAGGTAGATAGTTGACGATAACTGACAGTTGGAATGGCTCTAATGTTTGCTAGCAGTTATGCTAACTGTTAACAAAGATAATGCTAACCAAGTTACTTAACTTAGTTAATTTAGCTAATGTTTTCTAGCAGTTTTTTTTAAATGTTAATAATGCTAATGCTGTTAACAATGCTAACTATGTGACTTAGCTAACTTAGCTAATGATTTATAGCAGTTATGCTAACTATGATAACTAGCATGCTAACAATGTTAACTATGCTAACCATGTGACTTAGCTAACCTAGCTAATCAGTTTTAGCAGTTATGCTAACTATGCTAACTAACATGCTAACCATGTTAACCATGTTACTTAGCTAACTTAGCTAATCATTTTTAGCAGTTATGCTAACTATGCTAACTAACATGTTAACTATGCCAACCATGTTACTTAGGTAACTTAGCTAATCATTTTTAGCAGTTATGCTAACTAGTATGTTATCTATGCTAACCATGTTACTTAGCTTACTTAGCTAATCATTTTTAGCAGTTATGCTAACAATGCTAACTAGCATGTTAACATGCTAATTATGTTAATCATTTAACTTAGCTAACTTAGCTAATCATTTTTAGCAGTTTTGCTAAAAATGCTAACAATGCTAGCAATGATAACATGCTAACTATGCTAACTAGCTACAGTGGGTAGGAGTCATAGTTGATGACAAGTAACAGTTACAATGGCTGAACATTTAAAAAGTTCAGTAGTTTAAAGCAGCGGTCCCCAACCACCAGCAGAACATTCCTAACCGGCCCGTAGCCTACGACATGAGTTTAAAAAAAAAATGCATGCTAAACTAAACTAAATTTAATTCGCAATAATGTCACGTTTTTACATGGCATAGACCTATATGCAGTTGTTTGATTGCACGCATGTTTGTATTTTGCGAGGTCTATTTTCTTACGTCTGTCTGTCCCGCCTTCAACACTTTTACATATTGCCTTCAGCGCTGCGCAGCCTCAGGTCAGTCTTAATAGGGCCAGTTTGTATGCTTAAAGCCTGAGACTGGCAGTTGATCCAGGTGGCCGGAACACCTGGCCTAGGATTCTAATTACAGTGCATGAAAATGCACTGTACTGTTCTTCCTAGGCTTCTTATTATTATTCCGCTTACCACTTTTTCCATACGCAATTTCTCTTGAACAGTTTAACTTAGAAACTTCATTCAAACTTTGTAACGTAGGTCTTCAAACAGATCGGGTTGCTTTGTCTTTTCAACTTTGAAACTTTTATACTTTTTAAACTATTAAAGAAAAACTTTTTAAAAATCCCCATAGACTTAACATTGCCGATTATGACATCATAATACGGCCATTAAGCAATTAGAATCCTATGGCAGGTGTTCAGGCCACCTGCAGCCTCAGGCTTTAAGCATACAATCTGGGTCAATTAAGACTACACATCCTATTCAACTGTTTCCTCTGCCCAAAACTGTTTAAAAATAAAAGTCCTCACTACAATATTTCACTGTTAAACAATGTAACCCTTTAAACTACTGAACTTTTTAACTGTTCAGCCATTGTAACTGTTACTTGTCATCAACTATGACTCCTACCCACTGTAGCTAGTTAGTATGGTTAGCATGTTAGCATTGTTAACATGTTAGTTAGCATAGTTAGCATAACTGCTAAAAATTATTAGCTAGGTTAGTATAATTAGCATGTTAGCATGCTAGTTAGCATAACTACTAAAAATGATTACCTAGGTTAGCTAAGTCACATGGTTAGCATTGTTAACATTTTAACATTGTTAGCATGCTATTTTTGCATTTTCATGCACTGTATTTCCTTCAGGAAATGCTTTTCTAGTTGCTTAACTGCTCTATTGTGATGTCATCAGCCCATGTTAAGTCTATGGGGAAATTTTGAGTAGTTTTTAATTAATAGTTTAAAAAGTATAAAAGTTACAAAGTTGAAAAATACAAAGCCCACATGTCCTAAGTAAGACCTACGTAACATAGTTTGAATGAAGTTTCTACGTTAAACGGTTGAAGCTGCATTAAGTGCGTTAGAAGAATAATAATAATAAAACGCCTTGGAAGAACAGTACAGTGCATTTTCATGCACTGTAATAAGAATAAAATGCCTAGGAAGAACAGTACAGTGCATTTTCATGCACTGTAATAATATTAAGAATAATTCGGATAACAGTAGAGTGCATTTTCATGCACTCTAATAATAATAAGAAGAAGAAGCCTAGGAAGAACAGTAATAAGAAGAAATCGGATAACAAGAAGAAATCGGATAACAATAGAGTGCACTCTAATAAGAAGCCTTGGAAGAACAGTACAGTGCATTTTCATGCACTGTAATAAATCGGATAACAATAGAGTGCATTTTCATGCACTCTAATTAGAATCCTATGCCAGGTGTTCAGGCCACCTGGAGCAACTGTCTCAGGCTTTAAGCATACAATATGGCTGTATTAAGACTGCAGATCCTGTTCAACTGCTTCCTGTGCCCATAACAAAATAAAAGTCCCTTTAAACTATCCAACTTTTCACTAGCATCATTAGCATAGTTATCATTTTAGCAGAAGTACTAAAAATGATTAGCTAAGTTAGCTGAGTCACATGGTTAGTATGTTAGCATTTTTAGTAAAACTGCTACAAATGATTAGCTAAGTAACATGGTTAGTATAGTTGGCATGTTAACATAGTTATTTTAGCATAACTGCTAAATGAAGTCACATGGTTAGCATAGTTAACATGTTTTCCAAAACTGCTAGAAAACATGAGCTAAGTTAACTAAGTAACTTGGTCAAAATAATTAGCTTTGTTAACATAACTGTTAGCAAACATTAGAGCCATTCCAACTGTCAGTTATCGTCAACTATCTACCTATATAGAGCCTTTAAACTATTTGTCTATCAACACGCATTAAACTATCAGTCTGTCAACAACTTTTAAACTATCTACAGAACTACTTCATTCTGCCACATATCAACTAATTTCTGAACTTGTCGTTACTAGTGTAAATGGATTATTGATTTCCGTAAATCACAGCACAATGTTTCACAAACTGTTATTTAGAACAAGAAGGTTGAGACAGTAGATGAATATAAATATTTAGAAACCATCATTGACAGCAAATTATCTTTTGAGAGCAACACAGATGCTGCCTGTAAAAAGGCCCAACAGAGACTTTTCTTTTTTAGGAAGAAAAAGTGATTCAGCATGTGCAGGACTCTGATGACTTTGTTTTACCAGTTTTTTATTGAATCAGTCCTGACATTTGGTATTGTGGTGTGGTACAGTCAGGGTGCGATTTGTAGGGGGGGATGGTGAGGATTTCCCCCCCCTCTGGTTTTTCTATCCCTACCTCTGCTAAATTATTTTTATCCCCGGTGGGGACAACATTTATCCCCCTCTGCCCTTCATATTGATTAATGCTACTTCATATAAGTAAAGCGCTGCAACGTGAGAACAGTCTAGTAGGCTAGCCTACATAATAATCTGACATCAGAAACGCACCGTCACCGTCAGCACTCATGCTGCTGTGCTGACACAGTGGCTGCGTGATAACTTAATTTGGCCTTGATCGTGCAGGACATTTCAGAATGTCGAGTGTGTAATCCATCATAAATGGCTAGTTTCAATGGAAAAGTTAGCTGGACAAATGAAAGAATACGAGAAGGATTCAGTGAAGCATATCGACATATTTTAGAACCTTCAAAATTAGAAAACTGATGCAACTGAGATGGAGGACAACTGCACGTAGAGTAGAACATAGGCCTATTGTCCGAAGGAACTTAGGCTACATTAAATGAGGAGATATTTGCTGAATGTCACAAAAAGTGTTACAGAAATTGCTTGGCATCGCTTATTCAATGGCTCTCTACCGAAACACCTGTAGTTTGCGGAGGACGAACGAGAAAGTACTCGTTTGATAAATCAGCCAGTAGGCTAGGCCTAGTAGACAAATAACTTTCAGAAATAATCTGTACTGCAAAAACGAATGTTGGTGGGTATTTAAACTATCTAGCGGTCATGGGCGGATTATGAACTTTCGGGCCCCTGGGCCCAGATGTTTTAAGGGCCCCCCACTAATTGTCGCTCATGTGGGAGGGGGGGGTTTGGTGGTCTTCCCCCAAAACATTTTTAATTTGTTTGATGTGATTTCCTGTATTCTGGTGCATTTTGAGGATGGCCAATACTTTAATTCAATCAGATTCATATCCTACATCCTGATTTGTTGATATTGAGGCAATGATTCCATGCAAAGGCTTGGGCATCAGGGCCCTCTGACCCCTTGGGCCCCTGGGCCCGGTAGGCCCGTGCAGTAATCCATCCCTGCTAGCGCGTGTTTTAACAGCTGCAAGAAATAGAAGCTTCATGGTCTTTATGTTCTGGTTCGTAAATTATTTTCATAAAACTTCAAGTTGCCCTATAACTTTACTCTCTAAACTCTTCACTGCACTGTAGCCAATTAACTGACAGTATGATAGTAGGCTATTTATTTTCTGTAGGCTACAATAAACACATTTATTTTTTCAACTTTTGCAATATTACACACTTGGCTACTGAACGCAAATCAGCAGGAGAGAGAATGCAAGTAGCCTACGCAGCGTGTAGCTCAATGTGCTATTTGGTTACCAACTAACACTGTTAGCCAATTCACTAACTTAAGACTTCAGTGCCATCATATACAACGTTTTTTTGCACAACAAATACAGAAAGGATGGAGGCAGCAAAAGTAGAGGAGTAATTTCAGATGGGGGCAAGAACAAGGTGAATTTGTATACTTGTCAAAACGTAGTCTTACCCTGCATTAGAGGAGCTGATCATCATACCAAACACACTCGCTGTTTAAAGTCATACACCACGGTAAACTAAAACTAAAATGTTACAAAGGTGGCAAAATTAATATGGGCTATTATTAGCCATGACATTACTAGGCTATGAATCGTTCGTTCATTTTTTTGATGAACAAACTTATTCAAAATCATCCCCCCCTCTGGTTTTTACACAAATCGCACCCTGTGTACAGTGGTCTTCCAATGATCAGCAAGCGTTAGCTAACAAAGCTGGTTAATGTAGCGTCTAAGGTGGTTGGGGTACAGCTACCACAGCTGCAACATGATAAACGGGTCAGGGGTAAGGCTGACCACATTTTAAACTGTATATGATAATAGGGTCAGGGGTAAGGCTAACCACATGTTAAACTGTATATGATAAAAGGGTCAGGGGTAAGGCTAACCACATTTTAAACTGTATATGATAAAAGGGTCAGGGGTAAGGCTAACCACATTTTAAACTGTATATGATAAAAGGGTCAGGGGTCAGGCTGACCACATTTTAAACTGTATATGATAATAGGGTCAGGGGTAAGGCTGACCACATTTTAAACTGCCCTGATCACCCACTTTTTGGGGAGTTTAATCTGCTGCCCTCAGGTCGCCGTTTTAGGCTACCTATGTCAAGTACTAGACGTGCCAGGGACTCTTTTATTTCTTGTGGCTATTAGGAACCTGAATTCACTTGATTGCATCTCTTGAACAGTATGTGATTATTTATCTATTTATTTCTGTCCATGTTCATTATAACAGTTTTAGGCCTACTTGTGTACTGTCCAATTGGATTCTGTCATTGGTTTTAGGGGAAAGAGTGTCTCCATTGTTGTGTGTCCTGTGTTGTGTTTACAATGTTGTTGGCATCTGGTGGTGCTTTTCTGTGTGTGTTTTAGATATCCTGCTGCACACTAAATTTTCTTTTTAAAGGATAAATAAAGTGAAATTAGAAATTTGAACTTGGATGGTTGCTATGGCCAAAGGCCAGTCATTCCATCTCTCCCGTTGTTAAGCGGGCATATCCCAGGATTCTGATGAACCTTAGCTTTGAAACATTGCTACCTCCTTCATATGCTACACTACAATGTTACCATCTGCCCTGCACTTAGAGGTTCTTGAATTATTGACAACAAATCCAAATCCATAAAGGCTCAAACCAGTGGTTATCTGAATATAAAGTGCATCTGGTGGAAAAAACAGACATGAAAGTCAAATCTCCCCTCAAATTTGTATTGCATTTGCATTTGTATCTATCTATGCTGCATTACTGTAAGGTGCCCTGGTATTCTTGATATTGTTGTAGGCCTACATGACATAAAAAGTGTAAGCTGGTAAACCTTGTTTTGTGTCAATGCAATGCAATCTTATCTAAAATAAACACATATCAAGACAGCCTACAGCTGGTCTGACGCACTAGGATATAGGCCTACTGTAAGAAAGCATGCACTCTGCCTATAGCAACTGATGACATTAAAAGACATTCCAGCCACATACATTTTCCTTTCACTGAAGGTCTTCCTTTTCATATTTTACACACATACTCTTACTACAAATCTAAAGCAATTTGATACCATGTTATTGAAGCTGAAAGTCTGAAAAATGGCAAGCAGCATTTTCTTTTGCCATAAGTATATTACTTTGCCATACTATATTACTTGCTGTCTAACTGCAACTCATATGTCTGAAATCTCTCCACAGCCACATCAAAAGCTGACACCTGGCATCATTAATGAGACAGTGCACATGGTGAAGGCAGGAGGCACGTCTGCACTCTGGCCTAAGATGTCATCTAGTGCCTCTGAGGACTACCCCCACCCCCCCTCCTTTTCTGTTGCTCTCAGAGAGAGAAGTTGCAGATATTTTTGTCAGAAAAGATACACAGCCAGACAGTTATGGGCGACCCCTCTGTCAGCACTCTCCCTCAATCCAACCCGTTTGCCCTTCACACAGCATGAGCGAGAGCTTGTCCACCATGGTACCTTATATGGTCAGTGATAAAGCACATAATGACCAAATAATATTCACAGTAGTTAGTCCCAAACTCCCAGCGACCTTCGTTCAATTAACTGTGTGTGTATTGGCATGCATTTCTTTGTGTTTAATCATTGGAACATGTGGCATGATGTGTTTGAGGTTACTCCGGCACCCTTCGATCTGCGAGTCAAGCTCTTGATGTGTGGTAGTCACGCTCGGCTCACCTCCCCGGGGCTGTGTGAAATGTGTTCCGGCTAATCACATCTCTATGGAGCCCCCTCCGTTTTTTTTAAACAAATTCGCATCTCGCTGTCACAAGGCCATCCTCTCCTTTTCCATCAAAGACAGCCCAAGTACAACTGTAAATGTCATCTTCAATAACAGAGGGAGGACCTCCTGCTTGTCTTAAAGCATATTCGCATAAACTTTGTGATTATACTGTAATGCGATGCTGAGGTTGTGATGACATGAGGTGTCCTCCTCTTCCTCCCCTATTCATCGCAATTGATGTTGAATACAAAACCAGACGTTTATTTCCTATTTCATGAAGGTGCATAGCAATCAGTTCACGGGTGGCCTGCTGGGCCTAGACCAGAAATCTTCCCAGAGGAAGTCTATTTGGGGAATACAGTGGATTACACATCCTATCATGTTTCACCTCACATGTTACATAAGCACATACAAAGTATTAATGCCTAGGACATTGGAGTACTACATGGGAACACAAACACAGACAGACAGCCAGCCAGGCAAGCAGAAAGACAGACAGACAGACAGATTGACAGATGTATAGATAGATACTGTAGATAGATCAAATATAACACATTAAACATTAAACACCCACAAGGGCACAGATTTGTGTAGCTAATTCTTTTTTTGCTCTTGTGCATCGTCAGACATTTTAGCTGCCTTGTAAAGCATCACCCTCCACTGAATTCTGCTTGGTGATTCACTATGGCAGCCGCTCCGCTTTATCTCCACTCGTTTGCCGTCCCCCAATCTTTGAACAGACAGTTTAGCGCTGGCTATCCACGAGGCGCCCCGCATCATGATAGAGGGAAGTGCACGAGAATGGGACGGCACCCAGTCTGAGACGGCATCAATTTGGATCATCTGCTGTCTCCAGGGACTTTATCACAGCCCCGCAGCCTTCTCCCACACCGAGTCAGTCCTGTCGCAAGGACCGAATGTGCGGCATGTGCGGCTGGTGCACACACACACACACACACACACACAAACAAGGGCATTCATCTATCCACACAAATTCACTCTCTTTGATGCTCACACACATAAACACACACATACACGCACACACGTGCACACACACACATTCCCATCCTTTTTTTTATATCTGCCTCCCTGTTCAACTGAGCAACTATAAAAAATAAGTGGAATAGTCATTATCGTAAAGGAAAATTCCGGTATTTAGCACTTTGAGTCTCTTTTCTGGTTTGTTTTGGATGAACTAGAGTGGTGGACACCGAAATTTTGACGATTGGTCCTGTCTCGACTTTTCTGACTCGTTTTGAATCGCTTTTGACTACTTCAGAGTGGCTGCAACAGGCATGCACAAACATGTCTTAAAACAACCCTTAACGTTCGTTTTCAAAACTGTGCAACTCACCAAGTGGTTAGTGGTGTTCGTTGATGTTCCAAAACAAGTAGCATAGTGAAATACAGTTTCTGTCGTGTTTTATTTGCCATTTTGTAAAATCCCATTGATTTCTGTTGGAAGACTAATTGCACGTTGATATTAATGCGCCACCGTCTATGCTTCAGGTTCAAATATTGAGCGGAAATGAGGTAAATAGTTCCACAATAGCAAATAAGACAGCTGGAAATCATATATTGCGCCGATATATTTGATTTTAATAATCAATGAACACCACTAACCATTAGGTGAGTTGCACAGTTTTGAAAACGAATGTTAAGGGTTGTTTTAGGACATGTTTGTGCATGCCTGTTGCACCCACTCTGAAGCACTAAAGGCGATTCAAAACTAGTCAGAAAAGTCGAGACAGGACCAATCGTCAAAATTTCGGTGTCCACCACTCTAGTTCATCCTAAACAAACCAGAAAAGGGACTCAAAGTGCTAAATACCAGAATTTTTCTTTAATGCTATTCATATGGTAGCATAGTAATACAGGCTGTATATTTCTATGAAGTACTGTTTTCCTTTATTTATCGAAATTCAGAACCTTTCATATTTTTGAAGAAAGGCTTCAAAGCTGAGGGTTCATAGTTGAGAACCATATAACTCTATGCCTTTGCAGTACACCTCTGTAGGACTGAGGATGGTTATCTGAGTGTGCAGAAGCTAATCGAGATTGCTTTCCTGACCTTTCTTTTGTAAATCTTCTTTCTCTCATACAGTACACACATTATCTCTCACCATCTGTCCAATTCCCAAACAGACAGCACAGCAATGCAAACAACACACTGGCTCCTTTGCAAGTTATGGCTCTGTGACATAATAGGAATGATTGATCGTTCCTAAGTAGGAATGTACTGTAAGGCTAAATTAATGTGAAGTAATAGATTCATACCTCTCAATTGTCAACAAACCTTTTAAGACCTTCAGGGATGCTGAATCAGAGACCCTCTCTGATGCCACAAGACAGCGGGCACATAGACAAACAGACCAGAGTGCAAACATTAACAATCTGGAATCAGACCTTAATTAATCATTTGTTTAATAGTTCTGAATGATTAACTATCACTGAGAGACCAGGGTTTCCTCTCTGCTTCAGTTTTTGCTTTTCACAGCAGAGTGACGGGTGGAAGTGCACTATGTGGCGCAGCCATTTAATAAATAAGAGTCTCTGCATATGCCAATACTGTCTTGAGTTTGTGTTCAAAACGCAGGGATAAGTAATAAACAGAGGGGATAAGAGCTCTGCCAGAAACAGAAAAATGTCAAATCCTCTTGTAGCGCTACTCCCATATCCTTTCCCATTAAAGGCAACTCGGATACAGTACATAACATAATGCTGCAGTTTATCCAAATCCCCTCTATGCTGTAATCATCCAGGGCTTGGCAGTATCTGGACCTGTGGATGTTTGATCCTAGTTCGGAGAGAGCTTAGGATTTAATTGTCTTAAAGTCAAGAGCTTTGCTATCTGCCAGGATATCCCACAATGACAGGACACAGCAAAACAACTAATGGGTACAGTATGCTCACATCCTGAGTATACCATTATTACAGTGAAACAGAAAGAGAGATTTAAAGCATCTTTACAGTAAAAGATTTTGTACTATAGCCCAATGTTTAACAATAGCTTGTCATGATCATTCATCTCAAGAACAGTAATGCAAACAACGTTCCTGCGGTTGAGGGATTTGCATAGTAGTCAAAGCATCCAAACATTATTTAAAATAAATAAATAAATAAATCCAGATAGTGAGGCTTAATGGATTAGCAATGTACCGTGAAAATGCCAAATCTGACATGAATACTGTACCATTACGACACTGGAATCTATAAGCTCACATATGCCGAAAGCGTCCCTCAGTGCTCGGTGTCAGACCACCTGTACATGTAGCATATTGCCATCAGAGCTCAAGAGTATGAGACCAATAGCACAAAACTAAATACTTGACCCTTGGCTAATATGATATAAAATACATATTACATAATACAATATACAGTACATGTACCAGGTACCAGAGTCAGTGTGGGTGCTGTCAATCACCAAGGATCAAATGGTAGCCCTTTTTCTCACTGTGTCTGAACAGAGTGATATGAATAGAAAGGTTCGTTGAAGTGGGTGTCAGCTGGCTGTAAGACATGATGAATTGAGAGAGATCTGAGAGATCTGTAACCTTGGGAGGTCATACCCAGATAGCAAAATCAGATTGGCAGATAGCGGACCGCTGGTGGACCCCCATCTATTTAAATTGAACTCTGAAAATTTAAATGTAACTAATAAAATGATGTATGGAGTAAAACTGAACAAATGAAAAAGATTTTAGACCAATAGTGGCAAAATATTGGGCAATTTGTCTGCAACCCGCCAGCAGACCGCCAGAGAACAGATGAGCAAAATGCCAGCGGACTGCCAGCTATGCCCCCAATGGGCCGACAGTCCGCCAGCCTCTTGCTATCTGGGTAGTCTCTGATCAATTACGTCAGAGAGGGTTAATTGAAATATAGGGTTTCATAGAGCCAGCCACCTGCAATTATCAAATGTAAATGTCAAACTTCAAATGTATGGCTTCAAAGCGAACATGGGTACTTGCTTGGTAGCTTGAAAGTACATGGCTTTCTATGAAAGGACTAATCACAGTCGAGTAAGCCCACATAAGCTGAGGGCTGACGTGCGTCATCAAATGGTACCATTGGATTGATTTGTTTTCACATTAAAGTGTTCCCACTCTAGGAGTGTTCCTGTTGGTTGAGTTGCTGTCATACCTACATGCACTTAAATCCCTGTGAGTGTGTGTGCGAGTGTATGTCTAAGAGTGTGTGTGCATTAGCCCATGGTAATAAGAAAAAATATTTATATTTTGTTAGCATGAAAGTACATAAACAGATTTATTTGAATTATGTTTACATATCAGTGGAGAAAAACCATATAGCAATTTTCTGGGGCGCCACGAAATAAAAATCGGCCGCCACAGATTAATATTCTATGTTTAATTTAATTTAATTTAAATTAAATATAAGGTCAAATCCTTGCATTGCTATTGAGCTGCGCTTTTTACGCACGCAGCCTTTCCTTGCCCCGCCCCGCTCTCTCTCGTAGCCCGCTGCCACTCCTCTGCATGTGCATTTAATAAAATATTCACGATTGTTGAAGGATTGTTGTTGCCACATAGAAGCATTGCGTAGAAGACGTCTGGCTAAATTGCTATTAAATCCGCTTAGCATCGTGACAAATTTGTTCAAAACTGCTGCATTGAAGTGAACTCTGCTAAGGTCTTATCACAACATAGTAGGCAACATTGAAGAGACTAAACTAAGTTAAGTTATGAAATCAAGCAATATCTCAAAGCTAACGTTAGAATACTGTTTGGATGTCGAATTTAGCATGGTTAGCCTACTTACTGCTGCTTGTCAATTTCGTTGAAGGGCTCATTTTATTGACTCTGACACTGAATGTTTGCAAAATCCCGATGTAAATGGAAAAGTGTTTTCCAAAATTCAAAAGTGCTTGTCCCAAGGAGAAGTACGAACCTTTATTTTAAATATAGCTGCAAGCAGCAATGAGGGGGCCAAGCAGTTAAGCAGTTGAGCAGGAGTTGGGATTGGATTGGACTGGACTTGACTGTGTTGTGTTAGATTGGATTGGACTGGACTGGATTCGAAGGTCACAGAATTTATTGTGTGTCCTCAAGATGTACTCCTAAGTCCACATACCAAGTTTGGTTTAAATCGGTGAAAGTGTTGATAATTATAGGACCCCTTGTGGTCAAAGCACACCAAATTAATTGTGGGTCCTTAGGATGTGTTCACGAATCAACATACCAAGTTTGGTGTCGATACGAAAAAGTCTTCCTAATTATAGCGCCCCTAGTGGTCAAATTACACCAAATGTATTGTGCGTCCTCAGGATCGGGTCCCGAGTCCATATACCAAGTTTGGTTTCGATATGTAAAGGCGTTGCTGAGATATGAGCTAATTTCCTGTATCTCTAGCGCCCCCCTAGTGGACGAAGGTCACCAAATGTATTGTGTGTCCTCAGGTTGGGGTCCTAAGTCCATATACCAAGTTTGGTTTCTATATGTGAAAGCATTGCTGAGATATGAATCTACTTCCTGTGATTATAGCGCCCCCCTAGTGGTCAAAAGACTCCAAATTTATTGTGCATCTTCAGGATGGGGTCTCAAGTCCATGTACCAAGTTTGGTTTCAATATGTGTAAGCATTGCTGAGATATGAGCCTACTTCCTAGCACCACACTGTGGTCAAAATGTACCAAATTTCTTGAGCCTTCTCCTAATTGAGTCCTGAGCACATGTAGTAAGTTTAGTCTTGACACGAGAAAACCTTGCTGAGATATCACTTCACTTCCTGTTTGGCGGCTTTGACAACAATTTTAATTGGCTGTTACGGGCGAACGGTTTTACATCCACACATCAGCAGCATTTCAACTGTGTTACAATTGCAATTCCCGTCAGCTACCGCCACAAATTGAATCCAATTCTGTGGGAAACACTGAGATGCACCTTTGGTCGCAATTAAAGCATGGAGCCTGCGTGGATAGGTCACAATTACGCTTGGATACTGCAATTTTACTCCATTTGGATACTGCAATTTTACTCCATTTGCCAAACTGCTCAATCTTTGTCACGTTGGAAGGGGATCAGGCGTGAACAGCCACAGATTTTCTATAGGATTGAGGTCTGGGCTTTGACTCAGCCACTCCAGAACATTCACCTTGTTTTCTTTAAACCTTTTCTGTGTAGTTTTCACGCTATGCTTTGGCTCACTGTCTTGCTGGAAAGTAAATCTTCTCCCAAGTCGTAATTCTCTTGCAGACTGAATCAGATTGTCCTCCAAGATTTCCATATATTTTGCTGTATTTTTTTTGTGTAACCCCTTCTTAATGGGTGTGTGCATAGGCACTAGTTACAATACATATAGCTGGGAAGGAATATGTGAAAAATCATGAAGATTTGGCACTTCTGGACAAGTTTTTGATTTTTGGCAGGGTGTTAGGTATAGGCCTAAGGTTTTCAAAAATCCATGGATACAAGTTGGGGTGGTCCCCCTAGTGGCAGTTATCCATAAAATCCAAAATGGCCCCCGCCGAAAAGAGAAAAGGTTATATCTCAGCTTCCTTTAGCCCTAAATTGTTGTATAATGTGTATAATGTATTTTCTCTACTTTGTTTGATACAAGGAATCCAATTTTGATATGTTCTTCTTATTTTAAGTCCATTTAAATCTAGTATCATAGTCATATTTAGCTCATAAACTGTCAATATCTCTGAAAATATCTGAAAAAGTCACATTGAAATATTACTCAGGTCCCTAGACCCATATTTTACCTCCAAGGTATGCTTTTCTTTGTTGATTGGACAGGTCATTACATGTTGTGACCAAAAGGACCATTGTTGAGGCTTTAAATAAACACAAACTCAGAATTATGCCACTGAAAAGTTACAGTATAGGCTTTTCACCATGTTAAGGATCAATATTATATTTTAGTCAAATAACACAAAAAAACAATTCATACTTAAACCATAGACTTTCTAATGAGGAGACACAGCACTCAAAAAATCCTCCATAGAAATGCATGAGCTTAGTTTGTAACGGCAATATGGCAGTTGTCTACGCAAATCACACCCCTTCCGTGGCAAAATATTGACATGTGAATACATTGAACCAATCATGTGCTGTGTTGTGAATACATTGAGCCAATAATGTGGTGTGTTGTGAAGACATCGTGCCAATCATGTGTTGTGATCTCACCGCTGGAGCAAGATTGGTGTCGTGAAGCCTTGCACACGCGCATTTCTGCCGAAATGGATGCCCGATAAGTGCCCAAAAGGCGTTGCAATATGGTGGACAGATCTGCATATTGGACAGATCTGGAAGATGCCAGCAAGGGATGCTCACTCCTCCTCAACTGTGGCTGTGTGGTTGCCTGTATGGGCAACTGTAAATGCCACCGAGCTGGACTTTGCTGTACCACATTGTGCAAGTGTGAGGGAGGCTGTACTAATAATGATGAAGAGAGAAACCAAAAATCTTTGAATAAATACATGATGAAGTCCCTCCACTCGGTCCCTCAATCTGTTCCAGGAGTTAGGCCTCTCAGAGCTGTGGATTGGATTTGGATCAGGGAAGGCATATAAAGATATTCCAATCCACCACATCTCAGAAATGCTGGGACCTCAAAAATGTCAATCACTGCCCCTCTTCCACACGTTCACATGATGTGACGTTGTATCAGTAAGTTGGCAAAAAAAAGCATGGAATGCGTGGGCAGCTTACCCAGAAGTCACCGGCACCCTCATTCTGATCACCCACCTGAAGACCCAACTAGCCTCACACTGGAATCAGTGCACATGCAAGTTCTCAAACGATGGACTGTACTCATGTATAGTAAGAACGGCGGTGTTGAGTCAGTCAATGAAACCCGGAAGCTTCTTTTCACTCATCCACTCACCATCCTGATCTCGCGAGTTTCAGATTTTCACTCGCAGATCAGTCTGGCATCTCTCCGATAAAGAAAATTTGGAGCAGTTCGCCAAACGAACGTCCAATCAACGTTGGTTTTGAGGCGGGTTTAGGTGTGACGCAACGAGAAGCTACTGTTCAATCTAAACAACATGGCGACTTCCACGGATGAGATGCATAGCTATCATTAAAGTTTTATCCGAATATATTTTAGTATTCCTGGGGAAGCTAGGAGTCTCTGCAATGTAGCTATGGAGGAAGGAAGGACACAGACATCCTCCACGGCCAATTCAAGTTAGTGTTTGGTAGCACTGAATCTTAGTTACTTAATGAGAAGAAATATGCTTTCTTCAGACGTGTAGCCTACCATGAAAACTTGGTGGGGGATTGTCGTTGATGAGGTTAATGTCACATACAAATAGTAAGTTTAAAAACATTAACGTTAGCTACTTATCTAACTTGTATGTTAAAAGATGGCATTAGAAGAACACTTAATTTATCTGATTGGTTGATTTGGACCGACCAACATAGGTGGTGATAGACAGATGGTATCGGAGTGTGACGGTGTGACACTTGCCGGTGCCTTCTAATGGCTTTTCAATGAAAGCATCCTGTCAGAGAATATCAAATAGGAGATCCTGCTCATGAAAAAATGTCAGGTGAAAGGGAACATTGGGTAGATGATGTCAGGCAGTGGACAAAACTTACCAATGAAGGTAATTTATTACAGTGCATGAAAATGCACTGTTCTGTTATCTGAAGTATTCTTCTTCTTCTAATTACAGTGCATGGAAATGCACTGTTCTGTTATCCGAAGCCTTCTTATTATTATTATTACAGTGAATGAAAATGCACTGTTCTGTTATCCGAAGTATTCTTCTTCTTATTATTATTCTTCCCACCAAATTTCTGCGTCTAATTCAGCTTCAACCGTTTAACGTAGAAACTTTGTTCAAACTGTAGGTCTTGAAAAGGACACTTGAGGAATGTATTTTTCACTTTTGTAAACTTTATACTTTTTGAGATATTAACAAAAAACAAGCTTATTTTTTCCCATAGACTTTACATTAGCACTATGACATCACAATGGACTAATTAACTTGATTTGCACCTGTATCAACTTCCAGCTGCTCAACTAGGACCCATCAAAGGGCCAGTGAAACTGATTGCACCTGTATCAACTGCTTTCTGCTTAACTAGGCCAACTCTCTGTGTCTCTCCATTCTACAAGGATATAAGGCACATTCCATCCAACTTTCTATCCATTCATCCTCTTCAAACCATTCACTCATCCACCCATTAAACCATCCATCAAACAATCTGCCTATCAACATCCATTCAACTTTCTATCTATCAACATCTATTACACTATCTACATTCAACTTTTAAACTATATACTCTGTCTCAGGCTTTAAGCATACAATATGGCTCTCTTAAGACTACTATTTCCTCTGCCCACAACTGTTTCAAAATAAATGTCCTCACTACAATAATTCACTCTTAAATAATTTACCTGTTTAAACTACTCAACTATTTGACTGTTCAGCCATTTCAACTGTCAGTTGTTATCAACTATGACTCCTGCCAAATGTTTCCAAATAAAGGTTTGTTTGGCATTTTATGTTAATATACAGTATGTTTATATTTTCATGCACTGGTAATTTCCTCGAAATTACATTTTCTAGTTGACAACATAATGTATTAAGAGAAGACGTGTATTAATTAATGACAACAATAAGCCGAATGCTATCATTAGTAGCTGTGTTGCTAATATGTTCACAAGCTTCAGAAGTTGCAAATAACTATTAGCCACGACCACTTGTAGCAGTAAAATACATGTTCTTACAGGTATTCAGTATTATTTTATTAATCGTATGTATTTCATCCACATTTTAACGCACATCTTGGTCCTCCACTCGACAAGGAACTCTGTGTAATCCGTAAGCCTGTAAACATGGGCACTCAATGTGCAACAAAGTTTTGTGAATTTCACAAAAGGTTTAATTCTAGGTCTGTATATTCCTACTGTTGTTAAAACAGCCGACCACACAACGCCCTTTTCCCGGCATCACTGGACAGCATACGTACTAAATAAAAATTAAGAAAAAGAAGAAGATTTCGCATCTACAGCTAACGTCTGCTACAGCCGCCTACAGGACCAACACATTACTTCGCTACTTCCTTAGCAGCAAGGCAACGCAGTAATGACGGCGCTGCTTTACTTCTGTGTTTCGCCAGATTTGTGTATAAAATTCAAATAAAACTTATCAAACAAATACATCTGATTGGTCTATACAGAATTCTATATCACAACATAAACAATTAAACAAAGCATTGTGGTATTGTAGTGACAGGGGAAAAACACAGGAATAGAGGCTAACCTGCAAACACTTTTTGCAGGTGCTTACATTTGCTTTTACCTTTACAAGCCTTCCAGGGCCTGCTGTTGAGAAGTATCCCCACAGTATGATGCTACCACCACCATTCCTCAAATTAGGGATGGTGCGTTTTTGGTAATGTGCTGTGCTTGATGTCTGATAACATATAGTCTGATGGCCAAAAAGCTCAGTTTGGTCTCATCAGACCGAAGAACCTTCTTCCATTTGACCTTGGAGTCTCCCACATGTCTTTGGGCGAACTTTAGTCAAGATTTAATAAGAGCTTCGCCACTCACCCATAGAGCTTTGACTGGTGATGAACTTAGACATAAGTTGTTGTATAGTTTCTACCATCTCAGCTGCTGAAGCTTTTAACTTTTAACAGAGTTGTCAGAGAGGTGCTTAGGTGGCCTCCCCCATCACTGTTTTTATTGAACGGTCATTCAGTTTGTGGTGACGGCCTGCCACCATACGACATTTGCCATATTCCTTATGTCACAGTCAGGAGGGGTTTATTATTATTATTATTATTATTATTATTATTATTATGTATAAATGTCTGATGCTGGGGGAAAATGCTCATTTGTGCACAATGAACAATTCCCTGTGATGGACGTTTTCCTGCTTTCTCATGTGGAACACTGTGATTGGTGGATGGACTAATTGGACTGGGGTGTGAGTGTTTGCGATTGGGAGAATGGGGAGGTAAATCCTTTTTATAGGGAAAGGGGAGGTTGTAGTGACGACGGGGGGGGAACCCAGGGCTGGCCTGATGACGCGACCCTGAAGCAACAGCTGATGCGAGGTGGACTGCTGGATGACTGACCGCTGACGGGTTGATTAAGAGGACGCAAACTAGCGATCCATGAAGGAAAGTAACTTTTGCTTATCTGCTGTCTTGCTGTGTGAGTGGGCCATCGGTCATCTGTCTAAGTTTTAAGAACTGTCCTTTTCCCGAGGGGTGCCGACTTCCTGGAGCTGTGCAGCCTGACTGAAGAGAGGAGACAGCTGATATGCGCGATCGTACGTCTGCTAAAGGAAAGTAAAACAATCATTCTGTCTTAGTGTGGATGGGCCAGCTCAAGGTTTACGAAGTATTAAAACATTGTTCTCTCCCCGAGGGCGATTGCTGCGTGGAAGAGCGCGCCTGCCGACAAGGAAGTCTTCTGCGCATTTTGGACAGCAGTCTGAGCGTGCCCTAACGTCACTGGCTGCAGGGAGGCGGACTCCATGGAGACAGCGCTGCTACACCACCCAGTGCATTGTGGGATTTGTTGTTTTCTTGGTCGGCGAGGAGGGTGCCGCCGACCAATGTTATTTCTCTGATTGGGGGCCAACAATGCGCGACAGCGGAGGGGGCGTGGACTGTGTCATGGTGAGCCCTCCCTCCTTATAACTGCTTGGGCCTATTGCACAATTGTCTACATGTGTGGCAATTAAGAACAAACTGGACTGAAGTGATTTATTGTGTGCTTATTCCTATGTGGCTTTATTGGTGTTAAACGTATTGCTATGCAATTCTGAATGGTACATTCTGGAGTGCTGTGAATAATATGGTGTTTCTACTAGTGCTAGCCCGTGTGTTGGTAATGCTATTCCCTTTGCTGTGATTGTGTGTGTGTGGGCTATTTTATCTTAAGAGAGTCCTGTGATGTTCTTCTTGTTGCTCAGAGTTAGGCTTCTAGTGGCTTAACTGGTATTGCGGGCACTGTGTGGGTGATATCCTGGACTTTAACAGAGGGTGGGCTCGGGCCTGACACTGTGTACACTTAACATCTTCTGCCGGCTCTGCATGTATGCTTGCTGCTGCTCCCTTGTAATAAATAACTGTAAATTTATTCAGTGTGGTGGTTGTGTCTCAGAGGTTCGAATCTGCATTGTTAAGAGTGGCACGACACTTACATTCCTTAATAATGGATTTCACTGAACTCCAGAGGATGCATCCATACCCTCACTTATGCTTCAATAACCTTTTCTCTGAATTGTTTGGAGTGTTCTTTTTTTTTCTTCATGGTGGAATTATAGCCAGGAATACTGATTGACCAGTGATTGGACCTTCTAGATGCAGGTGTCTTTATAATACTATACTATACACATTCACTGCAATCAGGTGATCCTCATTTCACTAATTGTCACTTTAAGGGGGATGAATATTTATGCAAGCCACTGTATCAATCAGGGTTGTGCAAATTCAGAATTGAATTGAGAATTCTTGAATTTGAATTGAATTTTGATCAAAAACAGGATCTAGAATTACAATTTGAATTAAATGAATATTCTACAAGCCTGCTATATGTAGACATGTTTATATAAACCTATATAAAACAAACTAGGACAGTAAAATTGTTTTATACCTATGTTACAGTGCCTGTGATATGTGTGATAAGCTATTTAGGATTTAGGCCTAAGGCATGTATGGAGGAAATATGATGAATTGATTTTTTTAACAGCTGTAATCAAGTTACTGGACTTATTTTAGGGGTACTAGACACTATAGCCACTTAAATGAGTTGGCAGAGCCTTCAAAGAAAACTGTATAGCTATTAGGAGCCCATTCAGACTGTAAAAATTGATATGGAAGAAAAGTGGGAAGAAAAATGTTGGAAGAACAATGTTAATAACAACTTAATGACCTAGCAGTCAGGCACTATTTAATAATATATAGTCTGCCTCAACCTGCTTTCTGCTGAAATTTGAGATCTCTTTTGCGACACACCTTGTAAAGCAACACAGCCCAGATCACTTTTGTGTTGCTTGATACAAATGTGTTCAAAAGTGCATCCCACACATCACAACATCAGCATCAAAACTGACACTCTCTCTCTTGCACCTACAAAGGTGGCAAGAAACTTGGCTCCTAGTACAGACCATGGTTATATCACGCCTTGATTACTGCAACGCCCTCATCACGGGCCTTCCAGCTTGTGCGGTAAAACCGCCACAGATGGTCCAGAATGCTGTGGCCTGGTTTGCAATCAAAAAGGGCCCGTTACCCAGCTGTTCATTGAGCTCCACTGGCTTTCCTTAGCCGCCCGAATCAAATTCAAGTCACTAATGTTTGCATACAAAGTGAATGGTGGGTTTGCACCCACTTATTTAAGTGCTCTCATAAAAGCTTATGTTACCCCCTCGGCCACTTAAATGTTAAAGTTTAAATGTTAAAATGCTTAAATGTTAATAGCCTTCATGTTATTCTATTGCTGCTCTGTAGCTGAAATCTAAAAATGCTGAAATGTTAATAGCCTAAATGTTATTCGCTTAGTCGCTTTGGACAAATGCGTCCACCAAATGAATAAATGTAAATGTAATGTAAATGTCATCCTTTCTGTCAGTTGAAAGATAGGCTAGGCCATTAGTTGGGGGCCAAGCAGCGAAGCTGCGAGGACCTCATTGTGTTTCTACGTTTTCCTATTATTATTGGGGGCCAAGCAGCGAAGCTGCGAGGACCTCATTGTGTTTCTATGTTTTCCTATTATTATTGGGGGCCAAGCAGCGAAGCTGCGAGGACCTCATTGTGTTTCTACGTTTTCCTATTATTATGACCGCCGCGCAGCGAAGCAGCGGTCATATAGGTTTAGTCAGATTTTTTTTTTTTTTTTTTTTTTTTTTTTTTTTTAGCATGCCCAAATTTCCGTCAATGATTCCGGGACACTGAAAGACCGGGGTACACGAAACTTGGTGGACATGTAACCCCACATGGATAGCATGGAACCATCGTTTTTAGTTTTGATCTGTAGCCCCCCCCGCTGAATTGGACCCCCCGAAAGGAGGGTAGGGCAGACACAGTTTTCTGTGAATATCTCGAAAACCGTAGGGTTTAGGAGGACCATTTTTTTTGTATGTTGATCTCAAGGGGCCATGTCAACCCATTCCATAACCACTCATTTCATGTATAGCCACCTAGTTAAACACAAAAAGTAAAAATGAGGTAGTGTAATTGAAGGTATCTGTGACCTAACATAGTCAAAACTGCACGAAATTGGAAGTGTAGGATCATTATGACACCCTCTGTATGCACGCCAAGCTTTGTGGAATTCCGTTCATGGGGGGCCACACAATAAATTAATTTATGTTACTATACACCAACTGGCCTGTAGGTGGCCGGAGACAGTTTTCTGTGAATATCTCGAGAACCGTGGGGCCTAGGAGGTCCACCTTTTTTTTTTGTATGTTGGTCTTAAGGGGCATGTCAACCCATCCCATTACCACTTATTTCATGTATAGCGCCACCTAGTTAAAAATTAAAAAGCAAAAAATTAGGTGTTTTCATCACAATATCTCTGGCTGACAAGGTCAAAACTGCACGAAATTAAAAGTGTAGGATCATTATGACACCCTCCGAATGCATGCCAAGTTTTGTGTACTTTTCGGTCAATGGGGCCCTACAATAAAATAACTTATGTGTACATTTAGTGATTTTATTACACCAACAAGGATTCCGGGACACTGAAAGACCGGGTACACAAAACTTGGTGGGCATGTACCCCCACATGGATAGCATGGAACCGTCATTTTTCGTTTTGATCTGCAGCCCCCCCGCTGGACTGGACCCCCCGAAAGGAGGGTAGGGCAGACACAGTTCTCTTTTATGGTATGTTGGTCTCAAGGGCCCACATCAACCTGGCTCATAATCACTCATTTGTGATTTGCACCCCCGGTAAAAAATGAAAATGCAATATTATTCTGCTTTAATCGCCCCTATATTCAGTTAAGATGTTCAGAACTGCACCAAATTTTATGTGTATGATTGACCTGGCATTCTCTGGGGGTCTGGGGGTATGCCAAGTTTCGTAGAATTTCATCCATGGGGGTCTAAAAAAATTAGGTTATGTGTACATTTAGTGACTGTACACTCATTGGCCTGTAAATGGCGGTGCACACATATAAACATGCACACACACAGGCACCCACATACTATCGGTATTAGAACGGCCGATACATAATTACAAATTCAGTAGGATCAAAAGAAAGCCAAAATAAATATTCATCATCATCATCATGGCTGCATTTTCAGTATTGGCGATAAGTAGTCGTTTGTCCACTAGATGGCGCATCGTTGCAGTGAGACGTAATTTTGTTGGAAGTTAAAAGTGGGTTGGGGAAAAACAATGGACACTTCCTACAAGGACTGTAATTTACCGCAGCGAACATCTAATAAGGACAGGACGATGTTCACATGAAGTGTAATTCCCATTTCTTCTTGAAACCGAAATAAATCTGAGGATGTTTATCGGTTTTTACTGCAGGTACGTTAATCTTGTAATATCAATAAGGACCTAGGTAATGTTACCGTTAACGTTGGTTGAGTGATGGAGGCCCATTTGATTGATTGCATTTGTAGAAAACTATAAATGCGGTTATACCAAGCAAATTGATAGCAGCACTGTTTGTATCTTTCGACTGTCATTTATTGCACGTGCTACAAAATCATTCTGTGCAATGGAAGATTTACCAATGTTACACCGGTCTGATACAGTTTTGCCTGTACATGCATGAGACTGAGACGCCTGTTTATTTTGTTTTAAGTGCGTGCAGGGTGTGAGAGGGGAATCAATGTGCTTTGATTCCAGCTTGGTAGTTGTAGTCTGTGAAATTAAAAAGCACGTGTGTGTGAAGTATCCAAACAATGACACCTTCATTTCATTATGGCTGCTTTTAGCAACACACCTTAAGCTACTGTGTAGTGGGTCCCATTTAGAAGTGGTTACTTCATTCGCGCTTTCCTTGACTCTTGGAGCTGCGTGAATGTTATTACAACTTTTCGCCACGATATGGCAGTTTAAGTCCGCTTGATACTGTAAGTCGTAAGCCATTGGTTTCCAAAGGAGATTTTATTTGTGTCGCCAGCATAGCCTATTGACAACTTATGTTGTAAATAGGCCTATCTTATAATCCTACCTGTAGCTTAGGGAAGCTAACAGCTTTCTATTAGGATCTAGTTTGTTAGTTACAGTTTTGTCATAACTCCCTAATGCATTTTTGCATTTAGAATAGCCAGAGCGTGTATATCTCAATCTGAAAATTAAACAATATCGGGTGCCTATGGACAAGGCTGGGTGAACCCAGCCTGATCTGCCCGCTATTTATTTTTTGATTTCTTAAAAGATTGAGCTTGGTCTGATGAAAGCCAGACTAGCCATGGACCTCAGTTACACAATGCAAGTCTAGCGACGCATTTCATCAAGGCCCATTTGGACATGTCAGTTATTTGCACCACTGGTTAGATGTAAAACAGCATTTCGTTTCAGACTGCTGTTACTTAATTTGTGCATTAACAATAACGTTTCAGACTACTGTTACTTAATTTGTGCATGAACTAAAGATGACTAAAATCTTATGTAGAAGAAGAAACATTCACAAAAAATCCATCCATCTAAAAATGACCTTTGTTTTTGATAGCTGTTGAAAACGGCATGGAACTGACAGAGATGTTTTTGTTTATAAATACATAAAAAATAAATAAATAAATAAATAAATAACATTATGCTGATACCTTTTGCTTTTCCCAAATACAATGTAGCCTACAGGTGTAAGTGACCTTTCATCAATCCAGTTGCAATGGATGAACTGTGATGAACTGCCCTACTTGTGATTGTTTAGAGATTTTAAAGGTTTTATAACAATGCTACATCTTCTTTGGCTATTCTACAATCTATTCACCTTTTCAGCACCAGTAGGCTACTTTCTGTGCAGCCGCACACACACACTCAGGCATGCCAAACAAGCATACACAAAAGTTTCAAGAGTGCGGGATGGAGTAAAATATGGAGACAAATTGAAGTGTGATTTATTTTCGCGGAATGGATATACAGGACTGAGCGGCGGTCATATTTTGTACCGCTATGCGGTACATCTAGTTATTATTATTATATGCAATGGAAGTCAATGGCAGCCCATAGAACCGTCTGGTAAAAAGTTGGGAAATTTGGCACACTAATTGGGGACGGTCTCATGATTCATGTCACCAAGTTTCATGTCGGCAACTCGAACCCTCTAGCGCCACCAACAGGCCAAAGTTGGAAGTGTGTTCACTCACGTAACTTTTGACCCGTAGGTCCGATTTTCAAAAGTCAGGTATCATTGGAATTCTTGGACCAAGCCGAGTTCAACGCACCATATGACGTCATTTTCCGCCATGATGGATTTTCCGCCATTTTGGATTTCATCAAAAACACTTAAAATGTATCAGGGGTCACATACTTTCTCTGATTCCCACCAAATCACTTTTCGTCTTCGGAAAGTATTACCGTTCGCCCGTAACAGCCAATCAAAATTTGCGGCGAAGCCGCCAAACAGGAAGTGAGCTCATATCTCAGCAACCCTTGCATTTATCAAAGCCAAAATTGGTGCATGAACTCAGGACCCAATCAGGGGGATGCTCAAGAAATATGGTGACCTTTGACCTCTAGGGGGCGCTGTAATTAAGAATCATGCCTTTTGGCCTGTAGCAGCAGTTTTGCTTAGAATTAAAATGCACTAGTGGTGTCTGGTAGTACTGTTGAATGTCCTTAGGCCGACCCAAGCCAATTTGTGATGTCATCGTAATTGATTCGGCCGCCATATTGGATTTAATCAAAAACACATACAAGTTTTCGCAGGTCACAAATTTCAGCGGATCCTCACCAAAATGGGCAGAGACCATCTTCAGACCATGCCTTATCAGTGCATTGCTTTTTGGAACATTTGACAGTAGCATTCGGCTGTAACAGCCAATCGAAACTTGCTGCGAAGCCGCCAAACAGGAAGTGAGCTCATATCTCAGCAACCCTTGCATTTATCAAAGCCAAAATTGGTGCATGGACTCAGGACCCAATCAGGGGGACGCTCAATAAATTTGGTGACCTTTGACCTCTAGGGGGCTCTGTAATTGGCAAAAATGTATTTTGGCCTGTAGTTGCTGCATTATTCTGCAATGGAGGTCAATGGCACCCCATAGAACCGTCTGGTTCATCCTGATGATGCACAAATAATTTGGTGACCTTTGACCTCTATGGGGGCATTGAAATCACAGCAAGCATGATCATATCTCAATCGATCTTTTATTTTTCATGTGAAACTGATGCAGCGAGTTCCATTCAATTAATTGTAATGCGTGCGTGCAAGGGTGGGGGCAGGGTGGGGGGCGAGGCGATTCTTGGCGGTGAGTTGGCTGGTTGAGGGGGCGGCGACACTCAGCCCTGGTTCAGCCACACAAAATCAGTTATGTTTTGATGTAAAACTTGACCTTGTAACTCAGCCAATCTTGGGTTGTTTTGCATGGAACTTGCTGTGACTGCTTAATTCTATATGCCTGATGCCACAGCATTGAGTTGCATGGCAAATCTGGCCTGCTGAACTGCCTGCTTGGCCCCCACATTGCTGCTTGCAGCTATATTTTGACATGTTTTCAGGCCTTTCAACAATCAGACAACCGCACCCAGGCAACCTGTCCTGTAATCTAATAACAGTTACAAGATCGAAAAGAGGCTCAAAAACATTGGTGGAGGCAAACACAGATGTCAGTTGTTTCTAGAAACTCTACCTGTCCTTGACAATGATTTCTAACCACCAGCAGGTACTGTGATATGCAGAGTGGCAAGCTGTTGTTCTCTCTGTCATGTTGGAATGCTTTGGTAGCTCCCAGCAATCTGGCAGCAGTTTTTGTTAGCATGAACTATTTGTGTCTCAGTTTTCCAGTTTTTATCTCATGCGGGATACAGCTGGTGTAAGATGGTCATGCTCGTGACCAGCCTGCCAAGCTTGACATTGTAGGTGTAAGACGGTCATGCTCGTGACCAGCCTGAACTTGCAGTAGGCTAGCCTAAATTATGAGAACAGCATAACTCCACCAACTCCTTGTCCTTGTTGCTTTGATTTCCTTATAATTTTCTTATACCAATAGGAAATGCAAACAATGACATGCCCAACCCTGGAACTGACTCTCTCTTTCTCTCTGTCTCTCTCGAGCGCGCGCACACTCTAAGTACCCTACTGTACGTTCCAAATGATGTGTTATGGTAAGGTAACATACAAGTTAGATCTTGCATGAAGGAGGGTTAGAGGACACCCATGTCCTGCTCTGCTTGTATGCTTGATAGATAGCTCCATCTCATCTCAAAGTTTCAATGCACGATCGGAATAATGGTTTCATATTTGTTAGTCAACTTTGCAAAATACTTTCGGGGCTACACTCAAAACATTCAGGGCTGAAGCCCCGGCAAAATCGACTGGTTTCATGCAGTTGCTTCTGAAAGACTGAAACAATTGACATTGATTTTCCATTTTGTTGGCAATTCTTGACAACGCTGTACAGTATGTTAGAATTAAGGCAGAAAATATTTGTTCTGTGTGCATAACAGCAAAGAGTAAGATTGGCCAAACAATGTAGAGAGATTGATCAAATTATTTCCCCCACTTGTTTACTGATGTCCTCATCATTCCTGCTGGATAGAGAGATATGTGGGAGTGAGTGTGATCAATTCCATACCATAGGACGGGCAGCTCCCCCCATCTATTTTGAAATGACCTTAACAGCAAATACAATGAACGGCTTCTTGAATACCGAGAAAAATGTTGAGGCTGAAAAACAGTGGGGGGAAAAAATCAATACTAGCCTTGGCTGTAGGGAACAACAGGTAATGCTTAGTTTTGAACTGTTACTTCAAAATGAGCACCGGTTACCACTGAATGAAATGAAGACCATAGTTACATCCGCCAGATAAACATATTTTTGAAAAGAATACAGCAAATGAAAATGACATACACTAAAAACTTCTTAAACTCAAACTGGCCTATACATGGACACCCAACAGTGCATCTGAGTTCAAAGTAAGCTTGTAAAGCTCTCTATGCTATCAAAATAAATGTCATCTAAAATCTAGTGCAAAGTCTGAACAGCCAAGAGAGGGGTATTTTGTTTTACTATTCTCAGACATAATCCTGAATTGTAACTCCTTAAAAAGACACAAATTGGCTAATTTATGAGAAGGTGAGACTGCTCTGTTAGCGGCAAAATACCATGCTGCCTACCATAACACAAGGGCCCACAACTCACAAATCCTGACTTGGTGTTTGTATTTAATTTCTTGTACAAATATGTGTGTGTGTGTGTGTGTTTGTGTGTGTGTGTGTGTATGTGAAAGTGTAAATGTGTATAGACATAACTTTTCAAGTTACTGTTCATCAATGGTTTCCTGTATTTAAATGTAATTTTCACAAGTTAAATACTATGTGTGTGTGTGTGTGTGTGTGTGTGTGTGTGTGTGTGTGTGCGTGTGTGTATGTGCATTCAATTGAGAGAGAGAGAGATACACATTTTATAATGATAACAGGTAGAACTAGAGAATGTAATTCCAGGGAATTACGAGTGCATGAAAATGCAAAAATGGCTGTTGAATATTGTTTAAAATATAATCCAAGTAAAAAGATGGAGGTCAGATAGAGAAAAAAGTTTGGTGGGGAGTCATAGTTGATGACAACTGACAGTTGGAATGGCTGAACAGTTAAATAGTTGAGGAGTTTAAATAGTTACATTTGTGGGCAGAGGAAACAGTTGGCGGAAGTTGTAGTTGATGACAACTGGCAGTTAAAATGGCTGAACAGTTAGGGTACTTGAAGTCGTTGCTAGGTTGTTGCTAGGGTGTCCATGATGGCTACTATCAGAAATAAAAGAGTTACTACAGTGGTTTGCTAGTATATTCATGTTGGTTGCTATGGAATCTGACATAAATGCTTAATTTCAATGGTTGCTAAATTGGTTGCTAGGTAGGTGGTGGTTTAATATAGTAGGCTAGAGGCATAGTTGATGATAACTGACTGTTGGAATAGTTGAACAGTTAAATAGTTGGATAGTTTTAATGGCTAAATTATTTAAAATAGAATTATTGTAGTGATGACTTTTATTTTGAAACATTTGTGGGCAGAGGAAACAGTTGGCAGGAGTCATAGTTCATGACAACTGACAGTTTGAAAGGCTGAACAGTTAAATAGTTGGATAGTTAAAATGGTTAAATTATTTAAAATTAAATTATTGTAGTGAGGAGTTTTATTTTGAAACAGTTGTGGGCAGAGGAAACATTTTACGGGAGTCAAAGTTGTGACAACTGACTGTTGCTAGAGTAGTTATTGTGGTTGCTATGCTGGTTGCTAGGTTAATGATGTTGGTTGCTAGGTTTTAACTGTGAATATGGTTGCTAGGCTGTTGCTAGGCTACTTGTAGTCGTTGCTAGGTTGTTGCTAGGGTGTCCATGGTGGCTACTATCAGAAATAAAGGAGTTACTATAGTGGTTTGCTAGTATAATCATGTTGGTTGCTATGGAAACTGACATAGATGCTTACTTTCAATGGTTGCTAAATTGGTTGCTAGGTAGGTGGTGGTTTAATATAGTAGGCTAGAGGCATAGTTGATGATAACTTACAGTTGGAATAGTTGAACAGTTGAATAGTTGAAATAGTTTAAATGGTTAAATTATTTAATAGGGAATTATTGTAGTGAAGACTTTTATTTTGAAACAGTTGTGGGCAGAGGAAGCAGTTGAACAGGATCTGTAGCAGAGACGGTTGATAAAGCGAGACGATTCATAAGAGGGTAAATTCTGGCACGTTGTGACGTGGGGTTCGAAGCTGTCACGCCCATTTAGGAGTCTAGCAGGAGGTTCAGTGTCTATGTATTCCTATGGGAGAAATTAACATTGTCACAGAATATGACCAATCCCTTAGCCCTACATTCAGCGATGTAAGTTTTGAACCCATTTTCTAGAAGCCACATGTCTCCCTAACATTCCGACATTGAAATTGTATTTTCCAACTAAACAAATAAAGACAAAAAATAGCTTTGTTCGTGATCTATCACTGTCTCCTCAAAGCTCTGGTGCACAGCCACCTGTTCTCAGAGGCTCTAGACTCAGGAGATAGTTGATGAACTAACCTAACATATTTTTTGCTAGAACTAGTAGACTACCACAAAGTTGCTGAACATATGTTATTTCAGGTTTGTTTACAACAATATATAAGTTTAACCAAAGTTCTTAGCTGCTAGCTAGCTAGCGAACATTCCCATTCACTTTCCGTTTACTGTGCTAACGTTAGCTAGCTAGCTCGGTTAACAGGGCAAAATGAAATTATTCATTATTGCATTTTCATGCACTCTAACTAGAGAATGCAATTCCGGGGAATTACAAGTGCATGAAAATGAATCTAGGACAGACATAGCATAGCTTAATAAAAGTTGATAGTTTAGAAGTAGACAGTTTAAAAGTTGAATGTAGATAGTTTAAAAGTTGTTAATAGACAGATAGTTTAATGGAAGTTGATACACATCGTTTAATAAATGTTGAAAGTTTAAAATTTATATGTAGATAGTTTAAAAGTTGTTGACAGACTGATAGTTCAATGAAAGCTCTAGTTAGAGTGCATGAATAGTTTAATGCGTGTTGATAGACAAATAGTTTAAAGGCTCTATATAGGTAGATAGTTGACAATAACTGACAGTTGGAATGGCTCTAATGTTTGCTAGCAGTTATGCTAACAAAGCTAATTATTTTGACCAAGTTACTTTGTAAACTTAGCTCATGTTTTCTAGCAGTTTTGGAAAACATGCTAACTATGCTAACCATGTGACTTAGCTAATCATGTTTAGCAGTTATGCTAAAATGCTAACTATGCTAACAATGTTAACTATGCTAACCATGTTACTTAGCTAACTTAGCTAATCATTTGTAGCAGTTTTACTAAAAATGCTAACATGCTAACTATGCTGACCATGTGACTCAGCTAACTTAGCTAATCATTTTTAGCAGTTATGCTAACAATGCTAATGATGCTAGATAGTTGACGATAACTGACAGTTGGAATGGCTCTAATGTTTGCTAACAGTTATGCTAACAAGGCTAATTATTCTGATTAAGTTACTTAGCTAACTTAGCTCATGTTTTCTAGCAGTTTTGAAAAAATGCTAACATGCTAACCATGTGACTTAGCTAATCATTTTTAGCAGTTATGCTAAAATGCTAATTATGTTAACATGCTAACTATGCTAACCACGTTACTTAGCTAACTTAGCAAATCATTGTACACTATGCTAACCATATGACTCAGCTAATTTAGGTAATCATTTTTAGCAGTTATGCTAAAATGCTAACTATGCTAATAATGCTAACTAGCTAACTAGGTAGTGAGGACTTTTATTTTGAAACAGTCTAAGGCAGAGGATACAGTTGATGGGAGTCATAGTTGACAAACAGTTACAACAGTTGAACAGTTGATAACAGTTGAACAGTTAAAAAGTTGGATAGTTTAAAGGGACTTTTTAATTTGAAACAGTTTTGGGCACAGGAAGCAGTTGAACAGGATCTGTAGTCTTATAATACAGCCATATTGTATGCTTAAAGCCTGAGACAGTTGCTCCAGCTGGCCTGAACACCTGGCATAGGATTCTAATTGCTATTGTGATGTCATAATCTAATGTTAAGTCAATGGGGAAATTTTAGTAGTTTTTAATTAATAGTTTAAAAAGTATAAAAGTTAGAAAGTTGAAAAATACATAGGCAAAGTCACATAAGTAAGACCTACGCAACGCAGTGTTAAAGAAGTTTCTACGTTAAACAGTTGAAGCTGTATTAAACGCACAAAAAGCGTTAGAAGAAAAATAAGAAGAACTAGAAAATGTAATTTTGAGGAAATTACCAGTGCATGAAAATATAAACATACTGTATATTAACATAAAATGCAAAACAAACTTTTATTTGGAAACAGTTGGCAGGAGTCATAACAACTGACAGTTGAAATGTCTAAACAGTCAAATAGTTGAGTAGTTTAAATAGTTAAATTATTTAATAGTGAATTATTGTAGTGAGGACATTTATTTTGAAACAGTTGTGGGCAGAGGAAATAGGAACAGAATCTGTAGTCTTAAGAGAGCCAGATTGTATGCTTAAAGCCTGAGACAGAGTATATAGTTTAAAAGTTGAATTTAAATAGTGTAATGGATGTTGATAGACAGAAAGTTAAATGGATGTTAATAGGCAGATTGTTTAATGGATGTTGGTGGATAGTTTAATGGGTGGATGAGTGAATGGTTTGAAGAGGATGAATGGATAGAAAGTTGGATGGAATGTGCCTTATATCCTTGTAGAATGGAGAAACACAGAGAGAGTTGGCCTAGTTAAGCAGAAAGCAGTTGATAACAGGTGCAATCAGTTTAACTGGCCCTTTGATGGGTCCTAGTAGTGAGCAGCTGGAAGTTGATACAGGTGCAAATCAAGTTAATTAGCCCATTGTGATGTCATCAGCCCATGTTAAGTCTATGGGGAAAAATAAGCTCAAAAAGTATAAAGTTTACAAAAGTGAAAAATACATTCCCCACTTGTCCTTTTCAAGACCTACGTTACAAAGTTTGAACGAAGTTTCTACGTTAAACGGTTAAAGCTGAATTAGACGCAGAAGTTTGGTGGGAAGAATAATAATAACTAGAAAAGCATTTCCTGAAGGAAATACAGTGCATGAAAATGCAAAAATATGATGAGTTTATATGGTTAAATTATTTGCTTGGGACTTAGACTTACATGTGACTTAGCTAACCTAGCTAATCATTTTTAGTAGATATGCTAACTAGCATGCTAACAATGCTAACCATGTGACTTAGCTAACCTAGCTAATATTTCAGTAGCTATGCTAACTATGCTAACATGTGACTTAGCTAACCTAGCTAATCATTTTTAGTAGATATGCTAACTAGCATGCTAACAATGCTAACCATGTGACTTAGCTAACCTAGCTAATCATTTTTAAGCAGTTTTGCTAAAAATGCTAACAATGCTAACCATGTTACTTAGCTAACTTAGCTAATCATTTTTGATGACAAGTAACAGTTACAATGGCTGAACAGTTAAAAAGTTCAGTAGTTTAAAGGGTTAAATTGTTAAACTGTTAAAAAAAAAAAAAAAGTTAAACTGTTCAAGAGAAATTGCGTAAGGAAAAAGTGGTAAGCGGAATAATAATAAGTTGTTGTTGTTGTTGTTGCCTTGGAAGAACAGCACAGTGCATTTTCATGCACTGTAATAAGAAGAAGTTGTTGTTGCTTAGGAAGAACAGTACAGTGCATTTTCATGCACTGTAATAAGAAGTTGTTGTCATTGCCTAGGAAGAACAGTACAGTGCATTTTCATGCACTGTAAAAAGATGGCTTGAGGAGCAACGCACTCTGCAACCCAGCATGAAACAAAGTTAGGTTTAGTATATTAGGTATAGTATATTGAAATATAATTTTACTATATACCTCTGGCCTCGTGGCTACGGCCGAACAACACCCGTGGGAATATCCATGACCAATCCCACTCTCACTCGTGCTATATTGCTTAAATATACCACAGCGAGACACAACATTAGGTTTAGTATATTAGGCATAGTATATTAAAATATATACCACAGCGAGACACAACATGGCGAGACACAACATTAGGTTTAGTATATTAGGTATAGTATATTAAAATATATACCACAGCGAGGCACAGCATTAGGTTTAGTATATTAGGTATAGCATATTAAAATATATACCACAGCGAGAAACAATATTAGGTATAGTATATTAAAATATATACCACAGCGAGACACAACATTAGGTTTAGTATATTAGGTATAGCATATTAAAATATATACCACAGCGAGGCACAGCATTAGGTTTAGTATATTAGGTATAGCATATTAAAATATATACCACAGCGAGAAACAATATTAGGTATAGTATATTAAAATATATACCACAGCGAGACACAACATTAGGTTTAGTATATTAGGTATAGCATATTAAAATATATACCACAGCGAGACACAACATTAGGTTTAGTATATTCTTTATTGCTATGTGCTCCCCATTACAACAAACAGCATCAGTAGTGTACACTTCAATTCAATCTAAAAAAAGTACAAAAAAAAACTGCAAGCAATTAGAAATGACAATTACTCTAGTCAGAGCATTAATACTTAAACGCAACGGATAGTACAGGGATACATACAGCACAACACATATCCTATACAGCATATCTGTCTGAGGCTCAGGGATTGTCAATGTAACACCTAAAATACTAGCATCCTCTTGAACTTTGAAAGCTTTGCATAATATTAGCAGCAATTCATTGTAGGCAGCAAGTCAACAACATGTATGTAAAATGAGAACAATAGAACAACAATTTGTAATGCAGGCACTGTGTATCATCAACACTGTTACATATGTACTGTATATCACCTAAGCACACCATCTATATACTCTATTTTGCATTTTTACTCCTTTAGACTTGCCTGTTGCTGGGGTTATCTTTTTATAATGCTGAAATTTGGGTTCAAAGGGGACACATAGTCTACCTTCTACTTGACAGGATATCTCTGTCTGTGTTTCTGACACATCATTTTTTTTCCTATTTTTAAATAGCTGTGAGACAGCAGCCTTGTTGGGGTCCTATGCCTAACAGTGATAATACCCACTGATTTGCAGCTCTGCAGGGAGACTAAGACTACAAAAACAACTGGTGAAACAGCTTTCTCAGGTGATCAAATCTCAAGTACTGAGTATGTGTCCTGTGTATAACTAAGCTCTAAAACTGCTTAAATGCTTCTAAAATATATCAACAATAACAACAACAAAAAATGCAATCATAACTACATCGTATCATTACTCTCTGGCTTGAACCACATCCAATTTCAATGAAGAGTAGACATTCAGGAGAAATAGAAATGTTGTCTGTATAGGCTCTTCACAAACCTTTTTTTTTGTGTGTGTGCTTTTGGCAGATGCTGTCATACATTGAACAGAATAGGAACTTCAACCCTCAATAAATACTTAAAGTTCTCTATGTACAAGAGCTATACAGTCGCACTCTTGGAGTGTGCACGGCTGAACGGTAACTTCCATTGAAATAGAAAAACAAAATGGTTTTCTTGTTATTGCAGTCAGATGCATTGTGGTTGTGATATAACCCTTGTTAATAATAATAAATATCCTTCTTAGCCTTATTCAAAAGGAATACAAAACCAGCATGATGGTCAGTGAACCATGTTAAACATTCACGTCTTTTGTTAAGTCCATCTTTTGTATTTGTTTCACGGAATGATCTAATATACTCACGTGCCAACCTGAATGTTTTACGGTTCAAGTGTGACATTGACTGAGCACTTGATACAACTGGAAATACGTTTCCTTAAAAAAAACTAAAAAAAATCAATACAGTACACCAGTAGAGGGGAATGGGAGAGTAGAGAGGCTGTGGTAACAGCTGATTAGTGTACCGGCTAGATGTTGCATGAGAGACAAAACAATATGATATAATCCAGGCATTTCTACAGTTCACACCAACAGAACATCAAATTGAATACTGTGGAGTTTAGGATACCGAGTGGAAGTCTGTGGTGCTCATTCAAGAGGTAATCTCTGCAGATGCTTATAGCCTGTTGGCTACCTATTAGAACTGTGTGTGTAGAGTGTATAGAAAATTAATGAAACTCTAGACACATCAATGACTTGTGCCAAACACATCCACATGTACTTTTCCACATGTGTATGTGTGTGTGTGTGTGATTATATGTGCGTGTGTGTGTGTGTGTGTGTGTGTGCACATGCGTGTGTGTGTTTTATTTAACACTGTGGGGCTTAGGTGTTCTGAATGAACTGAGGTACACATCATTCAAGAGGTACTCTCTGCAGCTCAATTAAGATCTGACTTCAGGAATGACCAATACCATGACAGATTTAGTTGAAAATGTGTTTGCAAAAAATGTCTGCATAGAGAGCTGTTTTACATATGTATAAAAAGCACCAAATACGTGACTGCTTTTAGTATAAAATCCTCAGCTTAGTTTTTTTTTCTTTAAAATAATACTGACATTTTACATATATAGTATTTACAGGAAATGTTTATAAATATCTAAATCTGTCAATAACATAGGTGAGCGCCAGTAAACACAAAAGTAACTTAAGTCTCATATTCTAAACAACCAGAGCCATTTTCCTACTGAGTAAGTGAAGCCGATGTGCAAGCCCAAGATGACCAAGCAATTGGTAAACGGACACTCCAGATTTTTTTTGCCACGCCTGTCTCATGTTGCAGAGAAAATGACTCATGTTTAGACCATTTCTGCGAGGGGGGTTTAGTTTGGGGCACTGCGTGTGTATGGGATTGGGGTCTATGATCTGAAAGTGAACCAGCACTTTTCTCTCTCTCTCTCTCTCTCTCTCTCTCTCTCTCTCTCTCTCCTACTCTCGATCAATCCTAATCTCTTGCGAGGGCCTTGTGCAGTTAAAAACAAATGCTGTACATCTACTCAAAAGAAAGAGTTCAGGAGAGGCTGGCCACCCAGCTTCACCGCTGCACTTCGCTGAACGCCGGGAGCCGCCGAATGTCCGTGCTGGGGCTGTCCGACCTCCTGGCATTGTCGCCGCCGCCGCCTCGCTTCCCGGCGCCGTGCGTGTTGGGCGGGGCGGCCTGGCTCTTGCTGGTGTGAGGTGCCGTCTGCCGGGTGGCCTTGCTGCCCTCGGAGCCTCCGCCGCCGCCTCTTCGCTGCGGTGGGGGCGTCGGGCCCGTTCTCGGGGAAGAGCGTCCGCCCGCGTTGGTCCCCCTGGAGGAGGTGAAAGAGGTCTGACGCGGCGGAGGACCAGGGAGACCGGCGAGGCCTGCGAGGCTCCCGTTGGCCGACAGCGTCTCCAGGAGCTGGGAGGCCGAGCCGAAGCGCACCTCTTCCTCCCCCTCGGACAGCAGTGGCGCCAGCGTGCCGCTCCGCTTGCTGCAGGACTCGCAACACAGCTTGTTGTAGCCGGGGATGGAGCAGTAGCGGGCCAGGACCTCCATCTGGCAGAAGATGGACTTATCCCCGGCACACAGCTCATCTGCACACAGGAACACAGGAAGACTCTCAGCTGCTCTCTCTCTCGTTAACAGAGACAGACACATCATATTCTGTTTAGTAACAGCTGGTGGGAACAGCAGGGATTACTGGCCAAAATGACCGTTGCAGGGTTGATAGTACAGTATAGTCGAGGTTGGAGCATATGGGGTGTAGGATGTTTGCCAAATAAAAAATTGCACTATAATGATAGTACTAACTAAAAATTATTTTTCTTCCAGTCAGTTTATCCAGGAGCAACATATCCACACTGATAAAACAAGCAAGACAAAAAAATCACATCACTCTACTGTATGTTATTTTGACATTGCATGCTAATTCCAGTATAAATAATTAAGTATAAATAAATTCTCTTTGTCTAACTCTGCTGAACGAGATCTGTATTTGTGGACAACTAATGTGGCCAAACCCAATCTAAACATGACTGTTTTTGTCTGTGTACACAGGTGGTGGAGATAAACAAAAGCGTCTCTAGTGAAATAAAAAAAACAGCTTTGAGAGAAACAAAGGCCTTCCTGTGGCTCCTGATCCAATTAAATGACATACTGCCTACAGAGGCAATCATGGGGCCCGCTTTTCTCCACTACCCCCCATACCATCCCACACTACATGATGGGTCGCGGAGGCCTCTTAATTAATTTCCATCGTAATAACTTTATTCCATTAGGCTTATGCACCATTTGTTCTCTGGCAGGGCCCCTGGGGTCTTTAAAGTTTGCTGATGAAAAACAGACGCACATGAAGCACTCTCTGGAGAGTGGTTGATCACTCCACTCGCCCCCGAAAAATAAATAAATATATACATAAAAAACATTTAATTCTTCTCTCAGCTGGAGGGGCTAAAATTAATTAATTTACTGTGCATTATTGTGTCCACAAAGAACAAATGGTATGTGTGAGAGGTAGGGGTGAGAGTGTGCCCTATATTTCCAATTAATACAACTCTAAATGGAAGGGTCAGGGGGAGGGTCTGCAGGACAGAAGTTGTACTCTAGATGCTTTTATTCCTCAGGTTCAAGCACACAAAGGGCTTCAGGCAAAAAGGATTCCATTCAATGTAATCTACAGTAGTGAGGCTAGTGTGGGGTAGAGGCTAAGCACTCCAATGGATACTTAACTGTAATAGCTTTCACAGCTGCAAGGTAAGGTAAGTAAGGGCATGCTTGTCTTAACACAATACCATGCAACAATGTGCCACTATATACTATCATCTTCAAATTAATTTCAATGGGAAGGCAGATAAACACCCATGTTGATCCCAGCATGTTCCCAATAGCCATTCAGAATAAAACAGTATACAGTTCTGTGTTTTTTCTGTAGTTTTACACTCCATTACACTACAACTCCATAGTGCTGCTTTAAGGAGAGCGTCTTTTAGGGATAGAAAATCAAAGTCAGATGACAGACCAGTTTAATATCTAAAGTCAGTGGTTGAGCAACTAAAATCAAAGAGCAGGATAAAAGGAAAGCATAGCCCTGATGTGTTAAAAAAGACAGTATATATCCATCTATCTATCTACCTGTGCGCACACCTGGGAAACTAGATAATAATGATGGTGGTAGTTGTACCACCATCATTATGAAGTGAAGTAGTATCACAGATCGTTATGAAGTACCACCATCATTATGAAGTGAAGTACCATCACAGAGGCTAGATAATAGCAGAGCCCGTTTACATTCTCTGCTACTAGTGTTTCTTAATGCAGCTTCTTCTGCTGTGTAACGTAGTAACAGCGACACCTCTGTTCAGGAGAATATTGCAACTAGTGTCGTGACCACGACGCGCGAGTATAAATGGTTATGGCGCTTCTGTGACGTCACATTGTCGCGCTACCGGTCGGGTGCGTCGAGTATGTGGAACGTTTTAGAGTGTTTTGGAGAGTGCTCTAACTGATATGGCAACTTGGCAGTGAGGTATCTTTATGCATCACATGCAAAAAAAGAGGTATAAGGAAGATATTTCTCGGTAGAAAAAAATTCTAACTTCCTAACTGCACTGTTAATGTTCCACATTTAAAGAATTATGTAAAGTAAAATAAATATGATATCATAAAAGTTGGATGCACCAATTGAGTCATAGGGCTTAGATTAATTATTTAAGCTATTTCAACTTGTACTGTTGGGGAAAAAATATGAAATAATGGAGCAACCAAAATCTCACATCTTCATGCCACTCTGAGAATGGGTATAAAGAACAGCCTCCAGAAAGAAATGTAAAACATTCTGGACCACTTTTAAAAACAGCATGACAAAGACATTTTGAGACTTTGAAGCACAAGGAGGACAAAGTAAAACAGTCCAAGTTCTGCCCAAGACATAACGCCATAACAACTAAGAGCCAGGTTTGAAAGCGCCCTAAAAACCATGTGTACAAACGTTGTGTTGCATTTTGCCTTTGAAGTGTTCTATACAGTATACAGTGTATCCTGACTAGACTGGCCAAGACCAGAGCTGCATGTCTAAGTGGAGTAAAGCTGAACAAAAGAGTTCCGTATCAGATACCACTGTCTACAAATACACAATTCGGACACATCTCCAAATGCTTTAAATAGTTACACCAGAATGCAGGGGTTTCCCTGCTACAGGCTGTGCATTGGGAGGGAGGTTTTCTAAATGTACATGTTGTACAGCCATTGTTCAGTACTAGCTGGCTACCATTGTACCTTTTTACAGGAGTTGGTAAATGGAAAATCAAAAGCTTTGAGTTGCAGAGAAAGAAAATCACACAAATAGGAGCATCTACAGGTTGGACAATTGAGTGTCTTATGATGTCCTGGTGATTGTGATGTTTACATGTGGCTGTTTGTACGACGCACCTTGACAGGGCCCTGGTCTGCACGTCCGAATCGTCTCAGGCCTCTCCCCACCGCACTGGTCACCGATGCGACACGTCACCAGTCGCCGTGATACCCCTTCCCCACAGGTCACTGAACACTGCAGGGGAAAAGACACATACAGGGTGACTTAAGATTCATACAAACAACACAAGACAACAACAACATTAACAAGGGCGACATTAGCATGACATAGGTGGTGTCCACAGAGCAAGTAGAACTGTTGAAACCTGAATGCCCCTCCCCCAGCCTCATTATAATGACAAACATGTTGCATCTCACTACGCCAACTGTTTTTAGGGAACGTAGATCATTTAAGGCACCTAAAATATACACTGAGACCGGTGTGATTTCACACATTTCTTCAAAACATTGATACACTGGCTAAGGCTACACCAGCAGGTCATTAAAAAGGAAGAACCTGTGAACCAAGGTACTAATTAGGCCTGAACAACAAACACACCAGCTGTTGTTAGCTGCACACTGACTGAAAAACACATCAGCGTTGAAGGATTCTGATATTCTCCTACTATCTTCAGCATATTTATTGTCCTTGCTCGTTATAAATCCCCTCCATACTTTAATGTCAGTGCTCATCAGAATGAAAAGTAGGCAAACCTACTCACATAAACATGTATCAGTCTAGACACATACTGTACACAAGCAGCCAAAAGGCCTTTTAAATCCTAATGTAAAAAAGAGATGGAGATTGTCAGGATATGAATATGATAATACACAAAACAACAGTGTTCAGGATAAACAATAAATGAAACCAAACTCTGTGAAGACTTACTGCAACCAAAACAACCAACTGCCAAGAATAGAATAGAATCAAATTGTCAACTGTGCACTTGAATAATTAAATCTCAGACCTAACAGCTGGTGCTTACAAGAGTGAATATACTGTGTGTAATGTGCCGCAGTGACAGCTCAATTATTATGAAGTAGGCCTAGTTATTACACAGAAACAGATGCACACCATGCTCTCAACATATTATAAAAACTTGTCTCATTGCGACAACTCCATAAGATTCAGCAAGCGCTAAAAACCCTGATGGGTTCATCTAATACCAATCCATACATCTGCACTCAGGGGTCCATTCCAATAGTGACCAACTTATTTTATTCAGGCTTCAGTCAAAATCTTTTGAATTTGTGTAAACACAGCCACTAATCAGGTGCTGGCTGATGGAAGCAGGGACATATGAATGAATATCAAGCCGGACTACCGCACACACTGCATTTACTGACATTTTTATTGATAGCGAACAACACGTTTAGACTGCATGCATCATCAGATCTGCTCCACACACCACAAACCCATGAATCAGTGACTCCTTACCAGATCGAGAGCATGTTTTCAGCATCAGTCAGCACCAAATCTTGAGCCGGTGAATTGACGATTAACGCTTCAGCGTGGACAGTGTCTTCATCACAGTTTGACTCTGATGAAGACACTGTCCGTATTGAAACGTTAAGTCACCAGCACCATTAAAGCTCAGTTCAACTATTTGTGTGCTCTGGTCCTTTTGTTGGTTCAGTCTTTTGAAGTGGCCCAAGGCTTACTATTAAAGTTACAGTTGACTGATATTTAGCAGACACTTTTATCCAAAGTGACACAGACTATCAACAGCGGCAATCAAACCCGGGTCGACCAATTGTCAGTCAGTGACGTTACTGCCGCTGCTCCCCCTCCGGTGGGTTTACCTCGGACCAGGGTCCTGTCCTCCACGGGGCCACACAGGGCACTCTGTTGCAGGGCCTGCGGCTCTCCGGCTTCTCCCCGCTGCAATACTTGCTGTGGACGGAGCGGTTGGTGCCCTCATGGAGGAACTGCACGCAGCGGACCGTGCGGATCTGGTAGCCCAGGCTGCCGCAGGTTTTGGTGCAGTGCTCCCAGTCCTCCGCAATCCATCTGCAGGAAGAAAAAAAGAGAAAGAAAAGGAAAATAAAAGGATAATGAAGATTAAAGGCCAGAGCTCTGGGCTGCAGACAGAATACTGAATTACTGAATCACAGGGTCAGTCCCTGCCCCGTCACTGCAAGCGCCTCATGCTTATCCTTAGTACATTCATGTGGATCCTAGTTTTAGTATCTTTAGTATCTTTTACTGTTCATTTTCTCTTTTATCATCATGTTTATGTAGTTGTGTGTGGTGTCTTAAGCTACTGGGACCTTGAATTTTCCCTTGGGGATCAATAAAGTATCTATCTATCTATCAAATATAAGAATATACTGTACATCTCATCAAGGGACTTTTAAAATGCTGGGCATATTTTCTGTGCTGTTCCAATTACCAGTGACCCAAAGGCAGAATGGAACAGAAGGCAGATTAATAGACCTGCATTCTTCTCTTTGTAGAGCTCTATTGTTAGTCTGAATCTGTTCACATAGCCAAAAAATAATGTCGGCCATTGCCATTCACCAAGGAGGCGTCTTCCTCACCACTGATGCTTTCCCTGCTTTCTATTTGCTTTTATCTATTGAGAAAAAAATTACAGATAAAAAAATTACAGAATTTTCACCCCTCTCAAATGTCTACATAAGCTTAATTTATCTTGTGGGAGCCCCGAAGTGCCGAGCTGAACAGGCATTCAATCTATTTAGAAACGATCTGAAGAGCAGAGCAACGAGAACTCCACCTGACCTAAGCACCTGGCCTGACCCCAACTGAGCCAGGACGTGAGCTGAACAACAGCAATATGTTATAGAGTACACACTGGACACAGTTGTGTGGTTAAGAGACCTGAGTTATTCCTCACAGTCGCACACAGGGTAAACCTACTGTACTGTAAAGGTAATATTTTATTCATGTCATGAAACCTTGCACTGTGACAGCGCTCCTGTAGAAAGCTCAGCACTGTTTGTCATGCAGGGTGAATAATTATTTAAATCAACCAACACATGGTGGGCCTCCAGGGATTATCATTTTGTGTGTGTGTGTGTGGCCACAGTAGGTGTGTGCCTGCAATTGCAAGTACAATTAAATCGATCACAGCAGGATGCTTAGCTGTAAAACATTCAGAGCATGACAGATGGTTCTGAGGCTTCCCATTGGCACACCATTTCCATAGACATCTTTCAAGGAAAAATTATTTGTAACATGAATTTTTTCTTTATGGTGAGGCGGCTCACGGGTCATTCATGGTTCATTCGTTTTCAGGAACTTCCTTTTAAAAACACCATACGTATGCCATGACACAGTCCATTTAAGAGTTCAACCAGTTCCACCTGATGTGGTTAGCACCATCATGTAGCAGATTCTTTGATACAGGTAAGAACAAAATGATTCACACCCCTGGCAAATATTGATTTAATATTGACCTGGTGACCTTCTCATAGTAAATGTTAACACTAAAACATCAGATAGTCTGCCGAGAGACCTGCCTCAATAGGCAGCATTGGGCCATTAAACCACACCATGATCCAAAACATACAGCCAAACAAGGCAAGAAATGTTTAACAGAGAGTAATATCAACATTTTAGAGTGGTCCAGCCAGAGTCCAGACCTTAATCCGTCAAAAACAAAAATGAGCACTATGACTATGAGCACTATCACTATCACTATGAGCGCTAGATATAAAGGTGTTTCCATTGATTATTTAAAAAGGGTATGAATCATTTTGGATATGCCATTTTACATAAACATGTTGAAAAAGATGAGAAGGCTTCTTTTTTTATTCAATGTGTCTACCACAGTGTCTTACAACCTTTAGCCACGTGGCAGTGTCATTTTCAGTCAGACCAAACATATTGATCAAGAGAAAATCAACATTAAATCAATATTTGCCAGGGTTATGAATAATTTTGTTCTTAACTCATTGAGTGCCAAAAACGTAATATTACGTTTTTAGCTTTTTTTTTAATTACGAAACTAGACATTAGACATGATTTTGGGAACTCTGTGATGAATGGAAATGAAATATATGACGATCGAAAACTCATGAAAACGCACAATCTGGACATTTTATCATAACTCGGTTGCCGCTTTGGGTTGAATCAGTGACGCATGCACGTCAGGTCAAAACCAGGCCATTTTCGTGGGTCTATCACTAGGTGGCAGTCTCGCCAGGTCTCGCTGATCACTTCCTGGAAAGTTTACAGGCTTCATACTTCATGAAAGACTTCATATTTCATGAAAGACGATACTATATATCTCCATTTCTAAAAAAAAAAAAAAACAGCGATTTTGATGAAAACTAGCCACTGTTTAGCTTGGGATTTCTCAGGAACAGAGTCGTGTAGAAATACACGGTTTGCACCCACTGAGAGCTTAAAGTCTCACCTTTTAAACGAGCCATTGTATGTGTTCATAGCTATAACACAGAATATGCTGTGGCTGTACAAAAATCACCAACAATGGTCTAGATCATGTGCCCCCCTCCCCCCCACACCCCACACCCACCACACACACAATTATGATATTCACTTCAGTTAAGCCACTTAAATCGGTGCTAGGCTATACTATGCTATGCAATGCAATGAGTTTTCATCATATTTTCGACGTTTGGCTTTGTTGCCCATATTAGGCTCGTGCAGCGATAAAATGTGACAAATCTGTTATCGGAACGTCACATATTACCGTCATGTAGGCCTAGCCCATAGACATAATATACATAGACGCCGCATTGGCTGCTGGAAACAAGAAATGCGGCCGCCATTAGACCGGTCATACTCCTCGTTGCGTTGCAGAAGACACAAGATGACAGCACTGTGCAGCATGTTCCTTCTCAAATCGGCGGACCATAGTCGGGGGATTTACTTTTCACAAGTAAGATTTAACATAACCGTACTATTGGTTGTATTTTGTGAATAGAATATTACCAGAGCTGAGAAGGAGCAATCTTTGATATTACTGTATGAAAATCGTAGCCATATAGCTAGGCTATGTTTACTCGGTGTTCACCCGGCTATGAACTGAGACTTGATAAGTCATATTCCATAACACTGACTTAGATTACAACTGACACAAGAAGGCTATTGTAGAAATAAATCGTACTAGATTTGGCCGGCGAATTTTACACAAGTGGCACAGACTAGCCTATTGGGCAATCGCTAGCTGCTACTTGTAGCCTAAGTGTGTTGGTGGTAGCCTCACTATTTCCTGAATAAAGTAACTTTTCAATAGCTCAACTTCTTTATTTATCAAGTAGCTTAGCCAGACAAGCTACACTTTTCTTGTCATGTGAAATTAGCACAATTTAAAGTAGCTTCCTATGTAGTGAACTAGCCTACTGCTGTGTTTGTGTTAGGCTACTAATACATTTGCCTGGGTGGTAGTTTTGTGTAGTGTTTTATTCATGGCAGAGTAACTGATAGTTTAGCTCACTAAAATTTCGAAGTAGCTTGCCCAACACTATTATTCACATGTCATTTACCCTAACAAGAATAAGATGCCTCTCAAATTCCTTTTAATTAATTAATGTATTATTTTGTATCTCTCCAGAACAACTGCCTTGTTCAAGAAGACTGTGAATGAGCTGAACGGTCTCCTCACACCCCTGGAACTGAGGAAGGTGCAGCTCTTCATTGCAGTACTGCAGGGCATCTGCTACACTGTGACTGAATTTTTGATTTATGAGCTCCACCTTCATCACCTGCATTCGCCACTCTGTGTCCCATTTTCCCATCGTCTGGTTGACTCAGTCCTCTTTTATGGAGTTTACCCAGTTTACTATGCCATCTTATTTGCCCACCTGCTGTCTGAAGCACTTTTGTTCTCAGCCAAAGTGTACCCAAGCAATTTTAGCAAGGTGGGAACATACAAAATGACATGCACCAGTTGTCGAAATCATAGAACCAACTGCATGACGGTAACTCTGTCTCACTGAGCCTGTGAAGACACTCCCTGATTCTTTACTGATTGCAATGAACGGGTTGATCTTAGCAGTTTCTAAAATGTTTCTTAATTCCTTTTTATTTAATCTCTTCATTGGGGCTGGAACCTTTCTGTGAACTGTAAATAACAGATGCTGTTGATGAACCCATTGACACTGTACAAGTGACAAGTTACCTTTTTGTCTTGAATTGATGAACTGTTACACTTACTATGCCAAACCAATGTCTGTTTTTTAAGGATCAGAAACAAACCTACAAACTTGCACTTTACAATATTTATGGAACTTGTCTAACAAATGCTGTTGATATTGAACCCAGTTACTCCATTTCCTTTATGCCACACCAATGTCTGTTCATCACTTTATTTTTGATGGCACTGAACTGAAAATGTTAATGGATTTTTTTTCTGTAAATTTAACTCATTAAAACTTGTATCAAACCAGTTTTTTGTCTATGCTGTCAAACGTGGATTAGTTATGTTCCCAGTTTTTATATTGGATGTCATCACTTTATAATATATCATATATCAGAATATTCTATTACTGTTAAGCCCACTATGAATATTAAAATACACACAACCATGTTTCCTGTATCATACAGCTTTTCTACTGGGAGGTTTACAACTGATTCTGAGTCAATTTACCCAAGTTTGTCACTAAACCACATAGGCCTACTTGGAATACCCCTCAGATGTCTGAATGGCACTGATCTCACTTAAATGTTTATGGAACCTTTCTGTGGACTGTGAATAATGCTGTTGATGGAACTTTTCTGTCAACTGTGAACTATATTTAACTCATTAAACTTGTATCAAACTAGTTTGGTCTATGCTGTCAAACATGGATTATGTTCCCAGTTTTGATATCGGACGTCAGGTCACTTTATATCATATATCAGAATATTCTATTACTGTTAAACCCACTATGAATATTAAAATACGCTAAATCATGTGTCCTGTATCATAGCTACATGTATGACCTTTGCAGCAAAAAAAACCGCGTGAGAATCTGTTCGGTATTCAGTGAGATATGATTAATTAAGTGCGCTGACAGCTCACCTCACCGCCAAACAGATTACACTGAGTGGAGTGGATGACCGGTCCAAGATGGCGGCTCCAAATCTCGTCAGCGCTAGTAAGGAGTAGCGGTCGATGCGGCGTCTATGTATATTATGTCTATGGGCCTAGCCTATGTCTAACCTCTTACGTGTATGTGATGTGTCACTTATTCATTTCTATACAAACCAAGCTGTCCGATTCCTAAAGAAACGCAAGCACCCACACCATAAGTGTATCTAAATTAGCTATGTACCAAAAAATAAATTTTACCGTGACTCGAAGAGCTGTAAACAATGTTGTAAGGTTGCGTACAAATCCGCTTGGAGCTCAAGCTCCAAGCTGCAAGTTACCGTTCACTGGTAACTTGCAGCTAGCTCGGCTGGCGGCACTGTTGCTAAATTACGTTATGAAGTTTGGCACAATACATTCTCACTCAGGATAGGGATCAATAATACTTTCCACTAGATGTATACCAAAGATTTAGTATAAATCTCTTCTATGATTTATTTCGATTTTATAATGTTGACAATTACATAATCATTGAAAAAAAAAAAACATAGATAGTTCTAACAGGAAATAAACGTTTTTCCTTCTTTTTTGAATCAACCTTCCGCGCCTCCCCTCAAATTATTTGGCGCCCCCCAGGGGAAGCGCGCCTCACAGTTAGGGAACCTCTGCTCTAGATTGCTGGCACTTTAGGACAAAGCTTCCGAAAACAGCTTGGCATTCAATGAGTTAACTGTCCATGAAAATGTTTCATAGTATCCAGCCACAACACTGATTACACTCACTATGGCCCCTTTTTTCGGTGTTAAAAACATAAAAAAGTTCACACTGAGGGACACAGGCATATGCTCACACTCACACAAACAGAGAAAAAGTGAGAACATCAAAACCACAAATTAGTGAATGTGGATTATGCATGCGATGTATTCTAAGAAAACGTTGCCCGCTAGCCTAATGTTCTATTATCACCTCTGAGAAAATGGGCGTGCTGTGAGACTAATCCCCAATGACTCATCCACCCAGCAGAGAAGAGTTCTGTGAGTCGAAACACTAATAAGAGTCTAAGCGCACACATCGTTAAGGCAAGTGCTTTTTCATGTGGTGGAAAAAGTGCATTTTCACATCTATGGCTCTACTGTTCTATTGACCTTTGAGGAAAGAGAGTAAATGAGAGAGAGAGAAAGAGCAAAGGGACAGAGAGAAAACTAGTGTTATACTGTAACCATTAAAGTGAAATAAAAGTATTGTTTGTGATATGTATTCAAAAGAGAGCCTGTACTCACTGAGGCTGTGTGCAGTCTTGAAGGTTGCACATCCTCCTGATTGGCTTGGGCTTCTTGCTGACATCACAGTAGCTGCGGTGAACCATCTTGTTATCGCCTTTTTTCCGGCAGCCATATTTGGTATATTGGAAACCTGAAACGTGCACACAAATGAAGCATTTTTTTTTTTGTGTGATGTCTTTGATACAGCATGCACATCAACAGCTAAATGGCCAACTTTTTGGATTTGAACTCTTCATCTGAATGAACAGCTAACTGTTGGATGATAAAATAATGTTTTCATCTAAATGAACAGCTATGGTCAACAGCTGGACGATCTAACGTCTTCCTCTGAGGGAAAACTTAGATGGCCAGCTAGATAGAAGTGAACGAAAAGTAGCACACCTCCTGCACAGGGGCGCGAGCACTGGGACCAGCTCTTTAGGGCCCACTCGTATGTGTCCTCCTGAATGACATTGTTGTTGTTGACTGGCACCGAGTCCTCATGGATAATGTATTTGTACATCAGTGTAGATCGGGTCTCATTGTCCTTGGGGATAATCTAACAAAAATAAGATAACAAAACCACAGCCTTTAATCAAGGAAATATATTCATGCACAATGGATGAAATATATATATATATCATTAAACCGGTTGTCGTTCGTAAAGTGAGCCGCGAAACTGAAAAACTGTTAACCATTAAGTGCTGACAGTCAACTACATGCATACTAGATGAAAAAGTTAAGATTAATAGAGAATTCCAGTCATATTTTTATAAGAATGTTGTGCTGATGTCACACTTAAACTGTACTTCAGGTTGAAAGGGTCTTTACAAATTAAGTTCAGACAATTAAAACAAATCAATTGTCTTTATTCCCCTCAGTTATATTGCACCCATTGCATTAAGTCAGTGATCCATGGAGGTCTATATTTACTGTAAATTGAAAGGTGTCCACTGAGGCATAGATTGACTTAAGTTTATTAGCAAACTGACAAGTGAGTGTCTGTGAGAGTGGATATCAATGGTCAAAGTGTACAGCTCTCTGAGCCACCATAACGAATTTTCAATGTGTCATTGCTAACTGATGATCAATATGTGTCATGGCTCAACACTATGTTTGTGCAGTTAAAATGTATTGAGGTAATGTAATATATAATATGGAGTGTGAAACATTTACTTTTTCTTTAACCTAATTACACAAAACACTTCATTCAGTTCACAGAAAAATGTCTCACTGCTGTTCAAAACAACAATAGTTTTCTTCCAGTAAACAACTAGCATTTAAAAACAGCATTTAAAAACAACTAGCAGTGGACATAGCAGTGTACTCAAATTGTACAAAGACATTTCTTTAAAGCAGTGCATAATTTAATCTGAATGTCTTTTCCTCCATAATACTTGAGCAGGTCAATTAAGGTTGTGTGTTTTTACTCCATTTACTTCAACCTATTTTACCACCTTCCAGTCCAACGCCCGCACTACACCGGGTCCGAGTATAATAATAGTTTTAGAAAACTAGAAGGTGTAATGTTTTTTTTAACGTAACTCTATCACGTCTGGTGTAGCCAGTTCCATTGATTATAGTGGAAGCTAAATATTGCAGCAAACACTGCGCTTCAGTTGTGTGCCCAGGGTAGCCTCTCCTGTGCTTATTTGGCCCCTACGTGAGCGTTAATCCCCTTTCATTTCATGCCAGTCAAAGCTAAGTGTTGAAGGCCAAATGAAACATAAAAAAACATCCATTTATATGTGTATAGTGTATATTGTATTATAGCACATGTTGTATAACAATCCAGATGTAAATTAGGCTGCTTAGAGTAGTGCTGTACAGTATATTTTGCCACGTGTCAGTGTCATGACTTGCATTTAGTCTTCCCAAATCTTTCATTTGTGTTTTCATTTTTATTTGTCATTTCCAAACAAGCAGTGGTAAAATCCAAGCTACCCATCTTGACTGTCATGATGATTGAAAATCCATTAGTGGAGCTATACAGTATGTCACAGAGCAGAAGGCACCTGGACATTGCAGTTCTCCTTTTAGTGCCCACACGCCCACATACTCTGGTACTTCAGTTGACTATAATTTATTCAAGTTGCAACAATGATATAAAAATTGACTATTTCTATGAAATGTAGAAAAACACTATACTAAACAGGATATATGCATGTGTCCCCTTGTGTTAATGTGTCTTCGTCATAACAAAGAAGACTATGTTAAATAGTCTTCTTTCATCATTCAGTTGAATCTAGCACACCTTGAATGGAGCACACCTTGAAATGCAAGACCATTTCAAACTGTGAAACCTCACAGTCAACCTCCATCCAGGGTTTGTCTTCCATTTTTTTTCCTGCAGCCATTTGTTTTCTGTGTCTTTGCTTCATTTTATGTCTGAAATCATCTGTCAGACGCTAGTCAGGGGCATTTCACAGAAGAGTCAAATGTCTTAATGACTTTTTTCTCCCTACTCTTCTACCAGTTTCCAGTGTTATGATTATGGTGGCTTGAGATATCGTGGGGCAGAGAGAACAAATGTGTACCTATGACCATTCTGACAAGATTGAAGTAGATATATGAAATCTATCAGTCAGGTTCCTCTGATTGTTGGCATGATATGTTCTGCACAATACATACAGTAAGGCTTTACTTTCCAGTGATATCCTTACGAAAAAAAAAGAAAAAAAACTAAATGGTACAGTAGGTGTTGACGGGTGTTGGTTAGCAACTCTTTCTTTTGGAACAGTGGTACAATGCCCTCCTCACCCCTCTTCAAAGCCTAATTGAAAAGTTGTTACCAGGACGACCACAGCATCGTGCAGAGGTCCCTCAGTGTGCAGCGTCTCCACGTCCTCCTCGATGAGGTAGTTCCATTCCACGCCGAGATCAATGAACGTCCGTGATCTTGCCTCCTCGCCTTTACCGTTGAGGATGTAATGCCCTGTGGCTTGGTTCTTGATGGCTGTAAGCAATCATGTTAAGGACCTTCATTTTATGAAGATTCAAGATGATAGTTTTAAAATGATTATTATTATTTTCTATGTATGGGAAAAGCATTAACTCTGTGGCCTACAGCTCAGAGTAGTATTTTATTGCCAAAGTTGTACAGAATCTAAGTGATGTCACTTTCATCCTTCTGCCTGCTTGAGACGATACAAAACAGACAATGATCTTTTGATGAAAGGGGGACTATCATTATGCCAAAGAACAAGGGCATTTTGACATATGCAATGTCCCCAGACTCTGATGAATGGAGACGGATGTGTGTGTGTGTGTGTGTGTGTGTGTGTGTGTGTGTGAGTGAGTGTATGTGTGTGTGTGTGTGTGTGTGTGTGTGTGTGTGTGTGTGTGTGTGTGTGTGTGTGTGTTTGTGTGTGTGTGTGTGTGTGAGTGTATGTGTGTGTGTGTGTGTGTGTGTGTGTGTGCGCGTGTGCGTGTGCATGTGTATGTGTGCACTCGCGGAGTGCATGGCAGCGACCAGTTGAGCATTTGACTGTATGCCGCTGGCAGTTGCCAGTTCAAATGTGTCAGCATGTCAAGCACATCACCATGACCGGCCATAACCTCGTCATGCCTATTTGCTTTTTTTTTTCGTTATAAACATTTTCAATTTAGCCTACTGCTATGACTGAACAGATGTTAAAGCATCCCAAAGCATCCCATGAGTATTCATGGTATTCATGGAAATGCAAATGCATAGCTGTCACAGGAAGCACAATTAACAATGTAATGTCCAGAGTGTACAGTATGCATGAGCAATGGCTGCCCTCACAGTGCATTGTCACTTACCAAGAATTTGAGGGGAGGCCTCATGTTCTTGAATGACCACATGTCTAGCCCCAGGAGGGATGAGAAACATCTTAAGGTAGCCTTTATTTGCACATGTGTGTGGTGGCAGTAGAAGCAGAAAGGGTTTGGGAGAGATAACAGAAGCAGTTAGTGAGCAGGAACAAGTATGTTCGCTTTTTTGTTTGCTTTGCAGACGTGGACATCCCCCTCTAATTGAAAGGCTTTACGCTTTGCTCTAATTAACAACAAGCTCAGGAGATGAAAAGGGAGGGTTCTATGTTATCGGCTCCTCGAAACCAGCGCCAAGCCTACAGGAGGAGAGAAATTCAGGTGAAAAACAACTTGATAGGTTTGCCAGCGTCTTGAAATCACTCAAGGCTCCATCAAAGTGAACATGAGTTGCAGTGAATTTACATTCAACTTCAAATTCAACACAAGCGTGTGTGAATTTATGTTGCGTTTCGCCAAATGATTAAACACAAGAAATTGTCTTTGGAGTGATTAAAAGCAGGATGGCAGAACCCTCAGAGTATTAAAAAAAACACAGAGCACTGCGGCAGAGTAATACTAGAGCTGCAAAGCTGCCTCCTTTCCGTCTACTTTGGATGTCCACGGGTCTGCAAACCCCATACAGACTCACCAAGCACATTCCTAGAATCCTCGGTCTCGTTCAGGAACACGTGCCGTGCTCCTTTCGGCAACGAGAAAGCTCCTCTCGTCTTCCCTTCAGATAGAGAAATGCCTTCATTATACTTTCCTATTTTGTAGTGCTCTCTTTTGACTGGCTTTGTAAGACAGACTTTTTAGGCTGTCAATAGATTTGAAATGTGTCCTTTTCAAAAGTCAGCGTGTAGAGGTGGAGGTTTGGGGGTAGTCAATGTGTAAAAATGTCTGCCGGGTAAAAGATGTCAGCTGTCAGTTTCAGTTGTAAATTTGGCCTGCTGTAAGCCTCAGCGCCCCGATGTGGGATAATTTCAGTGTGTCTGTGTGTATGTGTATGCATATGAGTGTGTGTGTGTGTTTGTGTGTGTTTGTGTGTGTGTGTGTGTGTGTTTCAGAGAGAGAGAGAGAGAGAGATAGAGAATCCTCTATTTGTCTGGGGGATCTGTCACAATTTATCGACTTTCAAAGAAAACTACCAAGTAGTATTTGTGAGTGATGTAAGTGTCTTTGGATTCTAAGTATCAAGGATACTTTTGAACCTTGGTTGTGTGCATGCTTGAGTGAGACTGTCATACTCTAACAGTCAGTGAAAAAAAGAGCATTACAAAACAAGGGGAAAAGAGGAGAGATTAGAGAACACCGGATACTTGCATATTGCGTTCTCCAACAAAGGGATTTCTTTTTGGCATCTCTTGCTTAACTGTTTTCCTGTTAAGAGAGTGAGTGGTGAGGATTAACAAAACGGGACAGTTAGAGATGGAACTTGTTTTGTTTTCATGCCATGAGTCAGTCATTTACAAATGCACACACATACACACACACACACACACACACACACACACACACACACACATACAGAGAGAGAGAGAGAGAGAGAGAGAGACAGACAGACACTCACAATCACTCATGACGGTGTTAATGAAATTCGGACAAATTGCCAAAAAAGAAATCACCTCACACTTTTGCGCATAAGAAAAAACATTCAAGATGACAGCACAAAAACATTCTGGGGGCATGAAAACAATTATATTATCAGGACAGTGCAAACAAACAAACAAACAAACACACAATAAACATCTTTCACTGAAGCATTGATCCTGCCATCTGTGTGTGTGCGCATTGCCCAAATCATTCTCCAATGATCACTGAGTCATAAGGGAGCCCAACTTGGCAAAAGAAGAAACTACAGTGCACAGGCCAACAGATGGGCATTCATAATATAATATGTACCACAAAATAAGGCAATTAAATAAATTTTATAAAAAAATATATCCTGCTTTCAGAGGTCTGCTAATTAGAAGCAGACATCATTAACTCGTTGCGAATGTGACTCAGATAATTACTTCTTGGGCTGAGCGGAGGAGAAGAATTCATTTAGTCAGAGCATGTCTAGATATGGTAGATAGCATCTGTGGCATGTCAAAGAAGGGGGAGCCAATGCGGCAGCCTGAATGCATATATTAGTGCTTATGCTTAAATACATTTTAGAATAGGATAGGATAGAATAGGATAGTAATTATTGTCCCCTAGGGACAATTTGGTTCACAGCCAGTAGTCAGCACAATACATTCAATCAACATAAAATTAAGCAATAAGCCCTGAGAGGCCGTAGGTTACACTGATTTTACAACAGCTAAGGGGCGTTGTTAGGCACGATGCGCAAGTGGAGTTGTAAAATCAGTGTAACCTACGGACTCGAGTGATTTATTGCTTTTCTAAAGCGGTATAAAATAAAGGCACAGCAATGAGATTCATTTATAGATAATCATTCTTCCACCAAGAAATAAAATTATCATAATGGTTGCCAAGCAATGTTGACACGCAGCTACTCCCAACTTTTCTATCAACTTATAGTAGCACAGTAATATAGAACAAAATGCGGTCAAGGTGTATGTTTATGCTGCATTTTACAAAAGCATCGAACACGATTCAACCAATCACAATCAAGGACTGGAACTATCAGTTTTAGAACATGAGATAAGGTCCTTTTAGGTCCTGTATGTGTTCAAATTAAGAGGAGTGTGTTGAGAGTGGGCCACATACTGAACAATAAGGTTGAAAGGGGTATGACATTTTTATGGTTCCGAACACAATTATCATTATTATTATCTTTAACAATGAGCTTTGAAGGAATGCAAATAAAATTTAATTTTTGGTTATGGTTTGGTTTTCTCATGTTTGGACCCCAGCTGGGGAAGCCTGTTAGTGTGTTTGTTCAGGGGGTCAGATTGGGAACAGAGTGAGTCTGTAAGGGTGTTTGTACATCAGAGGTTACCAAACAGACAGACAACACAGATGTTGTTCAGATGTTGTTTTTCCACCACAACATGGAATCACACATAAACCAACCATATCTGCCACCATTATATAACAAGACAACTGCTTACAGTAGGGCCAGGATCCACTGCTAAGAATCAGATTAAAATTGAGTTTTGATCGACTCTTTGTTGTACTGCATCTGATTGTGTCAGCTTCAACCATCACTGGGAAATCCGTATGATCAAGGCCAGTGGTGTAGTCTAGTTAGCTGCAGTGGATATACTGTAATGTAGTATTTAATACTGTGATCAACCCCAAATGTTAATATGTATCCTTGCTTATTTTAAGTGGGTATACTGAGATGGTGATGCTTTTTAAGTGTGTATTCTGCGTAGTCCTGCGTATCACATAGACTACACCACTAATCAAGCCCCCCATTGCACCCTGTTTACCCTGGTCACTAACTGGCACAACAGCACTATATATAGTCAGAATGCTCAATATAGAGCAGGTGGTAGGCTAATCAATGGTAACACGTTTGCCTCTCCTCCAGAGACTTTATAGATTATCTGTTGACTTTCCAGCTCAGTATATAAACTTGTTGTTCAGCAAATACTGAACCAAACCCAACTCCATAGCCTTAACCTTAAACATAACATTTAATTAACAGAGAGTCAAAAGATAGTTTGTTGATAATCTGAGCACCTATAGATTCTGTCTAAAAGGGGGTTATCCAAGTAAAGTGTGACCGAATCATGTGTGGCACATTTAAATGTGATCAAACTGACCTCTATCAAAGACCACACAGGCCATGTTCCCTGCCTGGAAACTGAAGGAATGGCTATCTTCCAATGGCTATCTTGCAGACAGAAGCATACAGGCAGTGGCCTCCTTCATAATTGAGAGGGATGTAAGTAAGGTCTCTCTTAAAAAGATGCTGTGTGAGTCATGTGAAAATAGTCAACACACATTCACAAAGGACTGAAAGGATAAAAGCAGCACTCTGTGGTATTCATGTTCCTTTTGGTCCAAAAAGCTAAACAAGACTGCAAGGCACAGCAAACATACCTAGACCTCCAGCAATTTCTATTTGCCTATTTCAAGTGTCCTCCTGGCAATCCAGGTTGTTGTGACAAACTGCCCACAGACACAGCCATTAATCATAATCATCATCATAATAGCCATCCAATTAGCCATTATCATAATATTCAGCCAATTTATCCCTTATCATATCCAACCAATTTATCCATTACCATAATCGTCACACTATATTAAAAACACTTCAAACAATACATTCTGAGAACAGGATTGTACTGTAATCATACAGCCAACATACATGTAACAGACAGAATGGCTTTTATAAAATGTAATCCCAGTGCCATGTATAATAATATGCATCTGTAAGTGCTTATTGGCAAGATTGGTGATGGTTTCTGTGTGTTACTCATCTAGCTGCAGTAATAAAGGGATTCAGTAATGCCCATTAATGCCCATTAATGTATGCCAGAGAGGCTTCGTACCAGACCACAGGAGACACAGCTCCCTTCAAGGATAAGTGAAGCGGAAGTTTTCTACAAAGTGGCCACAACATCAGTAGAGCCGAACATATTTTAAGCATAAATGAACATTCCACAACAGATTGTGCTAACCTCCAAAAAAGTGGAATAAAGGTGTTGAGCAGGGGTTGGCTTTCATGCCTTTGCGAGGAGGAGTTAATTAGAGCACGTCAGTTTCAGACTGACCCACTTGCCTCGCCCTTCACAAGACAACCGACGAACACACACGCATAAAGGGAGCCCAAATGGAAATGTAGCGCGCCATTCAATAACAACTGAAATAGGCACACAATGGCAGGCCCCATCCCTGCGTCAGTGAGGAAGATGGCAGGTTTAATAAATGCTATCTGCTCCTCGGCAGCTGCAGATGGGGAGGTGAGAGAGAAAATGTCCGTACCGGCTTTTTTGGGGGTGCGGGTGAAGGTTCCCTTCACCGTTCGGCAGTGGGAGTTGTCCCCTCCGCACACGCCACATTTATCCTCCACCTTGTTGGAACCGATTTCCCGGTCGCATCCCACTTTCTGAAAACACACACACACACAAACACACACACACACACACACACACACACACACACACACACACACACACACACAGACACACACACAGACACACACACACACACACACACACACACACACACACACACACACACACACAGACACACACACACACACACACAGACACACACACACACACACACACACAGACACACACACACACACACACACAGGCACACACACACACACACACACACACACATATGTATAACAGAGAGCAGGCAGTGAGACATATGGCCAGGATACACACATAGACTCCAGCTGTCACATCCCATGAAAGTGTTGTGGTCGATGAATAAGCACCATGACGGACTGGTTGACAAAGCCTGTGTGATGTGACTGTAGTGGCACTGTCATGGGTTTCTGCCGAGTGTTCTAAATACATTCTTTCACTCCCATAGGTTGAGGTAATCTCAAACGAAGGGCTCCGCGGGCTTACCACACACTCCCCCCGCACACAGATGCTGTAGGGATCCTTGTAGGAGCAGCGTGTGCCGTCATGCACCAGCTGTTTCATGTACGCCACGTCTCCTGACTCCTTGGACTGGCAGTACAGGTGGCAACGCTTATGTGCTACAAGAGAGAGAGAGAGAGAGAGAGAGAGGGAGGGAGAGAGAGGGAGTAAGAAAGAGAGAGAGGAAGAGAGGGAGGGAGTAAGAAATAGAGAGAGGGAAAGAGAGAGAGAGAGAGAGAGAAAACTCCAATCATTAGAATAAAAAATTAAAAACAACCAAAACCCCCTTGACTTTCCAATTACCTGGGAAGAATTAACCACCCAGGCAAATTCTCTACGGCCAAGGAAAGCTTGTGTCCAGATAGCATTAAAAATGAAATGCTTAAATGCAGCACCCCAGAGAAGCAGGGTGCAGTGTTGAAATTGTTCAACATCATCTTACAGTCAGGACATTTTCCTGACATGTGGTGTAAAGGGCTGATTTCCCCCATCCACAAAAAAGGGGACAAATCAAACCCCTCTAATTATCGTGGCATATGTGTCAGCAGTTGCCTGGGAAAGCTGTTCTGCAGTATCTTAAACAAGAGAATAGCAGATTTTCTTGATACACATTCCATTCTAAGCAAAAATCGAATTGGCTTCCTTCCAAAACACCGTACCACTGATCATGTTTATACGTTCCACACCTTAATTAATAAACATGTTCACCAAACAAAAAATGGCAAGAAATTGTCTTGTTTCATTGATTTTAAAAAAGCGTTTGATTCTATTTGGCACAAAGGGCTCTATTTTAGACTACTAAATTGTGGGATGGGGGTGTATGACCTAATTAAATCCATGTATTTAAATAACAGATGTGCTGTTAAAATTGAAAAAAAAAAAATAACCCAATACTTCACCCAAGGGAGAGGTGTCCGTCAGCGCTGTAATTTAAGTCTGACGTTATTTAATATATATATATAAACGAACTTGCTATCCAGTTAGAGCAATGTCCCGGTCCTGGCCTCTCCCTCCTAGATAGAGAGGTGAAGTCTCTATTTTTTGCTGATGACTTGGTTCTACTGTCTGCTACTGAAAAAGGTCTACAACTACAGTTAGACATAGTAGAAAAGTACTGTAAGACCTGGGCCCTAGAGATAAACCTAGACAAAACAAATGTAATGATTTTCCAAAAACGCCCCAAATGCCAAGAAAACAAACACCAATTTAAAATAAACTATTCTATACCTACCTAGGTATAACAATGACAGCATCAGGGAGTTTTAACATGCCAGTGAATGCACTAAAGGAAAAAGCTCGAAGAGCCCTAAATGCAATTAAAAGAAAATTTTATAATCTCCAAATTCCAATTAAAATCTGGCTTAAAATATTTGATAGTGTCATCCAGCCCATTGCGCTGTATGGTAGTGAAGTATGGGGTCCACTCAGTCATCATAGCTATACTCACTGGAACAAACACACAATAGAATCTCTACATGCTGAGTTCTGCAGATACATTCTACAAGTACAGGGAAAAACACCAACAAATGCATGTAGAGCAGAATTAGGTAGATACCCACTAATCATTAACATCAACAAAAGAGCACTCAATTTTCTAAATCACCTTAAATCCAGCCCAGAAGACCCCTTTCATTCTAAAGCCCTCCAAACCCAAGAGCTGAACCCAGAAAAAAGTCCCCTACATCAGTTGTTGCAGAGACTAACTGCCTTGCCACACACCCACTCTGATTAGTCTCACAACAACACTGTTTTCCAAAAACCAATCAGAGTAAACCAAATTATGAAACAATGTAAAGAATCCTATTTGGAATATTGGAAAGAAGAAACTAAAAATCAAAGTAGATTACAATGCTATCTGGCCCTAAACCGAGAATATAAATTAGCAGAATATCTTAATACTGTCAGAGATAGAAAACAGAGACTGACCCTTACCAAGTATAGGCTAAGTGACCACAAATTGGAAATCGAAAAAGGAAGACTCAGAAAATCATGGCAACCAAAAGAACACAGAATATGTGGTTACTGCATGACAGGTGAGGTCGAGACAGAGATGCACTTCCTCCTACAATGTACATCCTTCGATCAAACAAGAAACCTTTTCTTCAACAAATTTAACTCAGAAATTCCTAATTTTAATGAACTTAATGACATATCAAAATTAAAGATACTATTAGGAGAAGGAGATAAAGCATAACTTGCTGCCCAGTATGTATCAACATGCCACAATCTGAGGGACAATGAGTGACCTATATCGACAAATAAACACACACACAGACACACGCACAGACACACACACACACACACACACACACACACACACACACACACACACACAGCATTATACACTGCATTTTATTTTACTTTTACCTATTTATTTTATTCTTATGAAAATCTACTGACATGTATGTGTTAAGATTTATTGTATAACTGCTTTGGCAATATAAGTGAGCTTGTCATGCCAATAAAGCATTCTTGAATTTAATTGAATTGAGAGAGAGAGGGGGGTGGTGATAATCATTATCATTATGTGTAGCCGTTTCTGAACTACATAGCTACTCAGCCACCACCACTAAAGCAGCATAGGGGCCAAGGATTGATGGGAAGGTGAAAAGGGCTACTGCAAATGTAGTTTTCACACAAGCTGCTTTATGTCTGCCCCTCTCATTCAAACCAGCACTCTTTTCTTTGCCAGGCACCTGCAGTACTGTGCCACCTCCTCCACACTCATCAGACCTGCTCTGAGGTGAGATGCGCTCCCTGTGGTCCAATGTGAAATCAGAAATCAGCAGTGTGAAAGTGGAGGAGGCGTGCTCAGTGGTGGCGATGGCGAAGAGGCGGCTGTGGCATGAAAGGCTGAAGGACAGATGAGCCAGACATGGCGTGACCTCGCACGGTGCTTCCTCAGCCCACCCCAGCTAACCTCACTCCCTTCCTCTGCTTCTCTTCCCACTCATCATCTGTCCCCTCAGAAGGTCTGCTCGGCAAACATTGTTGCCATGAATGACAGTGTGTGTGTGTGTGTGTGTGTGTGTGTGTGTGTGTGTGTGTGTGTGTATAAGAGAGAGTGTCTGTGTGCCCACAGGCTTATACAGGCTTAAGAGATTCTGTGTGTGTGTGTGTGTGTGTGTGTGTGTGTGATTGAATTTGTGATTCTCTGTGCATGTGTGTGTGTGCATGTGTGTGTGTGTGTATGTGTGTACTCCTGAAGGGCTCCTGGGTGCAAAGACACGCGCTTACTGTCGGGGTGCTCATAGGGTAGCCAGTGGTGCTTGGTGTTCTGGAATTCAAAGTGCGAGTTGCGGAGCTGGCACTGCTGGGCTCTGAAGTCCTCAAAGTGCTTGGGGCAGTCGTCTGTGTTGCAGAGCTGATACTCATAGTTCACGCCAGGGCAGTCCTGGCCTCCGTACGCTGGCCTGGAGACACCCCCAAAACACACACACACACATTCAACCCACATGCCTGACTTGAGAACAGTTACAAACTCTATTGTCCAACACTTATTTTTGTAGTGTTTATTTTTGTCTTTGGGTGTTTCTGTCTGTGTGTGCTATCAATGCAAATCAGTGCTGTACAGTAATGATATATTATCATTTACTAGGTAAACACTAGTAATTAGAGTACTGTGAAAGGAAAGGTTTACCTTATTTATTTTACTGTTTATTTTTCCTCTTTTTGTTTCTATCTGTGTATGTTATCAGTGATAAACAGTGTGTGTTTCTGTGTGTCTATGCTATCAGTGATTAACAGTGTGTGTTTCTGTGTGTGTATGTTACCAGTGATAAACAGTGTGTGTTTCTGTGTGTGTATGTTATCAGTGATAAACAGTGTGTTTCTGTGTGTGTATGTTACCAGTGATAAACAGTGTGTGTTTCTGTGTGTGTATGTTACCAGTGATAAACAGTGTGTGTTTCTGTGTGTGTATGTTACCAGTGATAAACAGTGTGTGTTTCTGTGTGTGTATGTTTTCAGTGATAAACAGTGTGTGTTTCTGTGCGAGTATGTTATCACTGATCAGTGCTATACGGTAAGTGGGGTGAGGAAAGGGAGGTGACCCACGCCGGATTGCTGCACTGGCGCGTTCTGAAGCGCACGCCCATGCCGCAGCTCCGCGAGCAGGAGCCAAATTTACTCCACGCGCCCCAGGCACCATCTTGCTTCACCTGGTTGGCGTTCTTCCACATGCAGTGACCTTTGTAGCACCACTGCAGGACAAATGAGAATGGTGGTGGTGGCGGGCGGGGGGGTGTTTGGAGTGCAGAAAAGAAGAAGAAATACACTGTGATAACCATCTGCAGTGAAACAACATCATCCTCAAGCAATGCGGATAGAGAGAGAGAGAGAGAGAGAGAGAGAGAGAGAGAGAGAGAAAGAGCAGAGAATGGCGGCACTTACCTTCCCAGGTGCACACTCAGTTCCATCTAGAGGAGGTCCCTTCTTGGTTTTGCAGAAATAGGGGTTGTCGGGGTGGCTGCACCACAGCTGCTTGCAGGGGTCATAGGTGCGGAACTGTTAGAAAGAAAACGAAAATTAACACAGAAAACTGAGAATATGAAACATGAAAGCTTATTTCTGTCTGTGTCTGAACTCTGACCAGAACCTGATGCCATAGATACATACATCCCATTTGGCTTCCTTTAAACAGCCTAGAATTATCACACAAGACCTCCTGCCACAATTAAAAGCCCCATTTAACTTGTGACAATGTGGTGACATCCCAAACGGCAACTGAGTCTAATGGCTCATTTATCTAAGGGCCAACAGGCCTGCAGAGAAGTAAACAAGTGATTGAAATCAAAATGGAGCAGAAGGTTGCCTGGGAGCCAGGGCTAATCAATGGCAGATGCTGAATGCAGAATTCTAATTTGTGGAGACAAAGCCTTCCTCATTACATATGCAATGACCAGGAAGAAAGGCAGGTGCACTTCAAATGAACAAGATTTTGAATCAGAAAATTGCACATCTTCTACCAAACAGACTTTTTGAAGAATGTCTCTTTCACCTCTCGTCTGTTTGGTAGAAGATGTGTAGTTTTCTGATTAAGCTCTCGCTTTGATTTCATCATCCCTCTTAGCTTTGATGTCAATATTTTCTACGTCTGTAGGAGTCCTCATCAAGGCCAGTTCCTGAGGACACTTCGCTGTAGTCTATCCATGATACTCTTGGCAAGCACAGCTGGCTCACCAACTGTTTTGGAAGCCTCCGTAGTTTGAAGAGCACATTTTCGCTAACACATCCCATTAAAAGTGTGCATGGATGTTGCCTGCAAGCACCCTTAGGAATTGGCATGCGTTTGGTTCCCACTGATGTAATCTTTACACACAGATTGTACACACATCTCTGTAGTGTAAACACAGCATGCAAAGCCTCTATGATTTGAATGTGATGAATAAGATGTAGGAAGGAATTAAGAGATGAGACCCATAGTGTCTGCATGAGGGAATGAAGAGGCACTGTGCCTTTGGGTGATCGTCGTCTGATATCTGCGTCTGGATCTCACTGGAGACAAAAAACATATGCTTTGAGACTAATTACGGTAGACGCAGAGCCACATGGCTTTGGTCTGAGCTTGTTACCTGTGGTACATCACTATCGCATCACTGAGACACTGTAACATCACTATTAACCTCCAGGCAGTCCAGACAATCACGCCACACCCTAAGTTAATTATCTACTAAAAGATTGAGCTATTAGTGATGCCCGGCTTGTTTCCCTCAGGTGCGAGAGGTCCTGATGAAGAATTAAAAAGTCGTGACTGCAGCCTAACTACCTAATACCAGCTGCTCAGTGGTACTGGCATACCCAGACACCAGACGTGTGTACTCCCACGAGAATATTTTTTAGTGCTCCAGGATTTTACAGACCTTCTGTAGAGGGAGTTCATTATGAACAGGTAGTGCTAAGGAGGATGATTACTATGTTATTAATGGAACTGCTGAGAGCTCTAACTAGCAATCAAAATGTTCTCTCCTTTGGCAAATCACTGTATTGTGGGACACAGCATGCATAGAACACAGATTGCCGAGTGTGTGAGACAGGGTGAGAATCGGTTTTCTTTCTTCCCTTTTCTTGCTCTTCTAATGCAGTTGATCTCTTTCTGGCTAAATACTCCTTGGAGGCTTCCAATAAGTGGGCCGCAACATTTCTTTACAGCCAATTTCTTGCTATTACTGTAAGCCTTGATTTATTCCCCCTGAGGACCGCCACAGCACGTCTGGACGATAGAAGGAAAACAGCACTCGGTTGCACTTACCGAAGTGCAGATTTTGTACCCCACACCGAAATCGAAGCGGCACTGCTCGTCCATGGAGTAATTAATGCCGGGCAGCTCGGGAAGAGGTGGCCAGTCGTGTTTGAAGGGGTCATCCAGGAGACAGTCGTAAGAGCTGGAGGGTTTAAAAATACACACACAGGAGCATGGCATGAACACTGTCAATCCAATAATCTTGTAGTCTTTGTAGGCTCCAAAAGCATGATTGTGCTTCAGATAAGTCTCACACATCTGATGATTTACATGTGAGGTTAATTAGGCTGTCACATCGTATGAATATAAGGTACAACAGCAGCATCGAGGACAACTGAAAGTCTGACGAGCAGTTTGGGGGTACAAGTGAGATTACAGTAGTACTGTACATGCAGGATGCTTAAGAGGAGCTTCAGATATCAGCGGATTGATTTCTGCTTGTGAAATTTGCATCACAACTATGCAGATCAGCCTTTCGACCTTGGTTGAAAGGAAGGGAAAAAAGATGTGTCCTAATCTGTCAGGGAGCATTAATTGAAGGTACAGACAGACTGAAAGAAGGATTGATTGAGGCTGTCATTAAAACCTTTCAGACTAATGTCAATGTGTGTGTCATCTAACTGAGTGAGTTGTCACACACATGTAATTGTTGTGTGTAAGTATTTTGCCTAAAAAGGGTGGTCATGCTGCTTGCTCAATATGTCAAATCACTGGATGTGCACATGCATTAGCCTATCAAAGAACACAGAACTGTTTCACTCTGCAGTGAGCAATGACCCATGTTTAGGGGGGAAATACACTGATTGATGCACAGGTTAGACACTCACTCAAACTAAGCTATTTAGACAACGAGATAAAACGTGTCTAAACGTGTAGTTATATTTATTGTAAAAAAAACAAATTGCTTCTAGATGTAGATTTAATCTATCCCTGTCCCTTATTCTACTGTCTTCTGCCCCATTCCATTTTGCTTCGAAAGTGGAAACTCAGAATTGCGTTACACCCCAGTTGACCGCAGTGGACAGTTGTAACAAGTCATAAGAACAAGTTATTACAATTGTCTGCTGTTATTGATCGCTACCAGATATAGCAATACCAATTCCTAACAATGTATTACACAGTATTCTACACAAACAAACATCATAGCAGCTTAGTGACAGATAGAGTTTGGACACTATTGTTTCTATGACTGATATAATGATACAAATAGGACATAACGGCTCATAAACAGTGCATTTCTATGACTCTCATTTACTGTTAATGGGCGCAGCCATCTTGGAAATTAAGTATAAGTATGAGTGTCTGAGTACTCCACAGTCTCTAGACAGGTCAAGTAATAATAAACAAACATTGGGCCTTACTGGATTGTGATCCCAATTTAGATCATTTGTTGTCGGTAAAACCACAATTCTGTTTTAAAAGAAGCAAAAACGTGAGGGATATGGTTGTAAGTTCTATGTACAGAGAACCTATGCAGACAAATTGGCTTACCCAAACTGTTTATGGAAATTACAGATGTGGAAAGTGTGCCCATTGTTCAAATACTAGTGATACTAAAATATTCTACCACCTACATTCAGGCAAATAAATACCATATAAAAGAATGTATTAATTGCTTGTCCACACATGTAGTGTATGTGTTAAAATGTCCATGTGGTTTAATGTATGTGGGTCAAACAAAACAGAATCTCAAATTAAGAATTACTGAACATAAAGCCGCAATTAGAAATGGAAATATGGACTATGCAATTGCTCGACATTACAAAGAAAAAAATCATGGATCGCCTTCCACTCTGAAATTCATGGGTATTGAAAGAGTTAAGCCTCATCCGAGGGGGGGCAATCTGATTAATCAACTCATAAGAAGGGAAGCATTTTGGATCCATGAATTAAATACTGTAGAGCCTGCTGGTTTGAATGAACTACTAGATCTAAGTATGTTTTTGTAAAGTTGTGGTCTTTTGAAAATTTGAATCTTAACACTGACAGAAAATATGAGTAATCAAGCTTTAATTAATAGGTGGAGTTTTATAGGAAGATCTATTGGTAACTTGTACTCTGCTATGAAGATGGGGAATTACTATTATCTTGTATGTTGTAATTGTACTTGCAAGCACCGAAGCACTTTAAAATATACTACATTTTTAATTGAAAGTTAACCAGTATATGAATTCTGATATTTGTGTATGGAACACATTTTGGGCACATTTTTAATAGAAAGGTTAACTGTAATGAATTGTCTAAATGTTGCTTAAAAGTGTAACTGTTTATTGAATATGTATTTGCTGTGAACATTGGTGTTTTTATGGATTCGTGTGATTGTGGATATGTACACAAATATGGACATTTAAATACTGTAAACAATGTAATGGACTCTAATATCAGGATGACTAAATGTGATACTGAAATTGTGAAATGTTGATTGTGAAATATTTGACTAGTAATAGAAAAAGATCTCTGGATTGCCTCTAGTAGGGGAGATGACTAGTTGAGCTGTGTGATAAGATTTACTAATTGACTAATTGATGACCTGAGTCAATGGATTAGGTGACTAATTGATTATCAGTGGCCTATCACCTGTTGGGATGTGACCTTCTTTTATCTCACTTGCTTAGTTTTGAATTAAGCCCGATGAAGCAACTGGCGAAACACGTTGCTCAATAAAAATCACTAAGAAATATAACAGTGTGCGGTGGCCACCTCTTTTTATATATGAACTTTAAAACCTGCAATCCACCAGCACCTTTTTAAGTTGGCTGTGCAAAGGGATCTCTTCTATTTTTCATGTATATATATTCTTTTGATCCCGTGAGGATATCTCTGCATTTATCCCAATCCATGAATTAGTGAAACACACTCAGCACACAGTGAGGTGAAGTACACACTAATCCCAGCGCAGTGAGCTGCCTGCAACAACAGGCGCTCGGGGAGCAGTGCCTTGCTCAAGGGCACTTCAGCCGTGCCTACTGGTCGGGGTTCGAACCGGCAACCCTCCGGTTACAAGTCCAAAGTGCTAACCAGTAGGCCACGGCTGCCCTAAATTTGGGGTAAGCATTTTGGTTTGGTATTTTTAGTTGGGTAGGCATTCCAAGATTTAAATAAAAAAAAGTACAACTGGAACACAGCATCTATTTACACTTCCTAAGTTTGTCTTAGGAATCAATGTAAATGTCTGAAAAAACATTATTTTGACATTTAAAACATTACATTAATAGTATACCTCTAAACAACCACATCCACAAGGCAAATCAGGTTGTGTATGATTGGGTCTGGATTATCTCCAGTACAATTTAATCTGGATTTAATCTGCATGCTTTGAAATATAAACTGAATAGCAACTTTCATGTGGTAATTCTCCTAGAAGAAATGTATATACTCTTTGTCACACCTCACACCACTGAATTATTCATTTCTCTTTTATCAAGTGAAGCCTTCCCAAAACTACTTTGTGCAGCTGGAGATCTTCAGAAGTAATTACCCCAAATGATGACATGAAAATTAAGAGATATGTGGGTGAAACCTGCTGAGAGATTTCCCTCCTTAATATTGTAAAGGGAATTTCTCAAGATGACGAGTTGAGGTAAAATGAGGCCGAATCAGATGTTGCTATACTATGCAAAAAAAAGCAAAAACCTTCTGGTATTAATTATCAAGTCGAGGAAATGCTTTTGTCTTCCCATGCAGCTGATTGTTGTGGCATTTGAGCTGGTGCTTGTAACACCCATGAAACGGCGGAATGTGAGCTGGCACAGCAATCTGATGACAGCCCAGAACAATGGAGCTGAGTGTGTCCAGCCGTGTTGAATGGACCTGCCAATGGACAAGCTGCCCACCCGCCTGCTCTGCCGGCAGTGTGTGTTTGCTTATTTATGATGCTTATTGATGAACCCAATCTATCTGCCAGCGGAGGCCATTTAAGGCTGAAGAACATAGATGCTGCTGGAAAAACGTGCGGGAATTTTATTTTCACTGCAGGTTGGTAGGTTAGGCACACATACTCCTCGTCTTTGTACTGACAGGTGCACTGTGTGGCACGTGAATTTTGAGATTAAAAAAGATAAAAACTTTTTATTTATTCAAAATAAACAATGCCAACCCTTTCAATACTGTAAGTAAGATATACTTGACCACATGAGAGGTGTGTGTGTGTGTGTGTGTGTGTGTGTGTGTGTGTGTGTGTGTGTGTGTGTGTGTGTGTGTATGTGTATAGGTATGGGTATGGATATGGCTATAGATATGTGTTTGTGTGTGTATAAAAAGAGAGAGAGAGAGAGAGAGAGAGAGAGAGAGAGAGAGAGAGAGAGAGAGAGAGAAAGGGAGAAAGAACGGGAGACAGCCACTCACTGAATGTATCTCTTCAGTTCCTGGCCACTGCACATGGACCAGTGGTAGCGGTGGAAGGCGGCTTGCACCAGAGGGGCCATGACACTGCCCATGGCCGTCTCATCCCCACAGCGGTTGCCCTGTCCGTCATGCTCCATGCCCAGCCTGTGGAGGTGACATTCACATGCTGTGACAAACATATTGATAGACTCAGCTGCCGCCAGAGGATGCAGAGGTGAGGGGGTGTGATCGGGACTGAGTCGGTCTTTCTCTCTGTCTCTCTTGCTCTGCCTTGTATACTTAACATCAAATGGACCAGAGACACCAAACACCAAATAAAATAAGTGTATAGTATCAGACCCATATAAATGCATGTATGCAACACTGCATATGTTCTTGTGTGTTTATACCCCATTGAGCAAATGATTCAATAGTATTATAGTCCATCTTTTTTATTTCCTAACATTGAAAAAACAACCCAAAAAAACAAACAGTTTGCTATAGAGGATTTTTCCGGATATAAGGCAGCTGGTGAATATTTAACTTAAATGTGACATCTCTTTAAAAAAAAAACGTAACTGTCCCATTGAGCTTGTCTCGTTACCCAGGCGACTGTAGGACTGATGTGATGGACGGGGCGACATGTCACACTAATGGAGCTCTTACCGTTCCAGACAATTCTCATCGGTCACTCCATGAGAGCACAAGAGAGGGGGACAGAGAATGAGAGATAGAGAGAGAGGGAGAGAGAGAGAATAAGAGAGCATACAGAGAGCTAGTGAGGAGTGGCACACAGGCCAGTGCAAACAACAGCTGTGCAGCGGAAACACAGGGGACTGGACACTTTGCTGAGGCAGTGTGTGGGTGGAGCTAGATTCTCCAGCTCCATGTAAATTGCCAGAAAACCACAAGACATACAGTAATGCGATGGGTCTGACCTCCTGAGAATAGACTAGCCACTAGAAAGCACAACTATGGGTTGTTCCACTGGAGTTGTGTTATTGAGGGAACTGACGGACTACCACATCAAATTTAACTTCAATAACACCTTTAAAGTCTCCCCACCACACCAGAGTGATAAATATGCATGTCATTCTAGAAGGGATGTATGCTAGTTTTCAGACACAACCTACCAATGTTTGTCGTGGAACATTTGGAGGTCGTCTCTCCAAACTGAAATACCTATCGACCTATATCGACCCTTATTGGTTTGTCATTGGTTTGTCCTTTCCCTTTAAAGTGCCTGAAGCTCTTTCATGAACTGGTGTGTTCCTGTACAGAGTGTCTACTGCGGTACATTACATTACAGTACATCAGAGGCAAGCTAGGTCACCCTGGGTGACGACAAGCACACAAATAAAATATAGCTGCAAGCAGCAATGAGGGGGCCAAGCAGAATAGGCCGGAGTAGCCACGGTGACAAGATAGAACTCAGCAGATACCCGGGATCAACAGGGCTTAAACAGGGCTGAGTATTGCCACCGCCTCCGCCAGCCAGCCCCCCCCACCTAATCACCCCAGCCCGTCCCACCCCGTCCTGCCCTGCCCTGCCCTTGCACGCACGCATTAGAATTAACTGGATGGAACATGTTGTCATCAGTTTCACATCAAAAAATAAAAGATTGATAAAACACATTAGCAACTACACATCAAAATGCAATATTGCTAATTGCAGCACCCCCTACAGGTCAAAGGTCACCAAATTTTTGAGCGTCCTCCTAATGGGGTCATGAATATATGTAGTAAGTTTGGTTATGATACATGGCAGGGTTGCTGAGATATGAGCTCACTTCCTGTTTGGCGGCTTCGCCACCAATTTCAATTGGCTGTTACGGGCGAATGCTTTTGTCAATTGTTCCAGAGAGCAATATATTGATAGGTTATGGTCTGAAGATGGTCTGTGCCAATGTTGGTGAAGATCAGATGAAATTTGCGACCTGTGAAAACTTTTTGATGTTTTTGATTAAATCTAACATGGTGTCCGAATCAGTTACGATGACATCACAAGTTGGCCTGGGTCGGCCTAAGGACCTCCAACAGTATTACCAGACACCACTAGTACATTTTAATTCCAAACACAACAGCAGCTACAGGCCAAAAGGCATGTTTCTTCATTACAGCGCCCCCTAGAGGTCAAAGGTCACCAGATTTATTGAGTGTCCCCCTGATTGGGTCCTGAGTCCATGCACCCAGTTTGGCTTTGATGCATGCAAGGGTTGCTGAGATATGAGCTCACTTCCTTTTTGGCGGCTTCGCCGCAAATTTTGATTGGCTGTTACAGCCGAATGCTTCTGTCAATTGTTCCAGAAAGAAATGCACTGATAAGGCATGGTCTGAAGATGGTCTCTGCCAATTTTGGTGAGGATCCGCTGAAATTTGTGACCTGCGAAAACTTGTACGTGTTTTTGATTAAATCCAATATGGCGGCCGAATCAATTACGATGACATCACAAGTTGGCTTGGGTCGGCCTAAGGACCTTCAGCAGTAGTACCAGACACCACTAGTGCGTTTTAATTCTAAGCACAACTGCTGCTACAGGCCAAAAGGTATGTTTCTTAATTATAGCGCCCCCTAGAGGTCAAAGGTCACCAGATTTCTTGAGCGTCCCCCTGACTTGGTCCTGAGTCCATGGACTAAGTTTGGTTATGATAGATGAATGGGTTGCTGAGATATGAGCTCACTTCCTGTTTGGAAGCTTTGCCGCAAATTTCAATTGGCTTTTACAGTTGAATGCTTCTGTCAATTGTTCCAAAAAGCAATGCACTGATAAGGCATGGTCTGAAGATGGTCTCTGCCAATTTTGGTGAGGATCCGCTGAAATTTGTGACCTGCGAAAACTTGTACGTGTTTTTGATTAAATCCAATATGGCGGCCGAATCAATTACGATGACATCACAAGTTGGCTTGGGTCGGCCTAAGGACCTTCATTGGGTCCTGAGGCCATGTATTAAGTTTGGTTATGATAGATGAATGGCTTGCTGAGATATGAGCTCACTTCCTGTTTGGCGGCTTTGCCGCAAACTTCGATTGGCTGTTACGCGTGAACGGTTTAGTTCCGAAGACAAAAAGCAATGCATTAATGAGGCATGGTCTGTAGATGATATCTGTTAAGTTTGGTGTCAATCGGACAAAATTTGTGACCTGTGAAGACTTTTTAGTGTTTTTGATGAAATCCAAAATGGCGGAAAATCCATCATGGCGGAAATTGACGTCATAGGGTGCGTTGAACTATTTTGAACTATCAAAATAGTTCATTTTTTTTGAACTATCACCCTATTTTGACAAATGGCCATGCGGGTCAAAAGTTACAGTACGTGCGTGAATGCACATCCAACTTTGGCCTGTTGGTGGCGCTAGAGCGCTCGAGGTGCCGGCATGAATCTTGGTGAAATTAATCATTGGACTGTCCCCAAACAGTGTGCCAAATTTCACAACTTTTTACGAGACGGTTCTATGGCCTGCCATAGACTTCAATGGCGGAAGCGTAATAATAAGAAAACATAGAAACACAATGGGTGCCTTCGCAGCTTCGCTGCTTGGCCCCCAATAATGCAATTCAATAAAGGGTTAGAAGAACAAAAAGGAGAGGTAAAAACACCATGTTCTCACAATCTGTCAACTCTCAAAAGGGAGCCTCAAAGGTCATCAATGGCATTTGAAGGCCAGCAACACCTTCCAGCTTTGACATTCAATAAGGGATTGCTTTCGAGGCTTTCAAATTAAGAGAATCAGGCTATATTTACTTAGTTGTCCCGAGTAAACACTTTTTTTTTCAGTGGACCAGACAGACAACCACCCAGCCAGCACCGCACTGGCGTCCACCTCTGGCCACTGATCCCCAGTGTGGACAGGAGAGGGGAAAAGAAACACAATGAGGAGAAGACCAAAGGCATGCCACTTACACATGACCGGTCTCATGGGCCACAACAAAGGCGGAGGAGAAGCCGTCCTCGTGGTTCAGGGTGCAGCTGCGGACAGGGTGACACATGCCGGTGACGGGGGCGTACCCTGTGAGAGGATAGATAGGAAAGAGATGGGAGAGGGAAAAGGGAACAGGAGGAGTAGTAGTGAAGAGAGAGAGAGAGAGAGAGAGAAAAGAGAGAGAGAGAGAGAGAGAGAGAGAGTCATTGAAGCTTCAAGCAATCTGTGTGATTCAGGCCATTTACACCTACTCCCACATGAGAACTTTTGGGACTGGAGCACTCTGAATACTGTTCTGCATCAACTGGATGAAGTTTTGTGTGGAGGACATGGTGCACGGAAAGTTTGAGACTCCATGCTGACTTGCCTTGTGCATCCTTTTCACACAATTCCAATTTTGCTCATTAGCACATTGGAGTAATTCACATTTCAGGTTTCGCTGAAAAATTGTTTCAGATAAGCATTCATTTGTGAAATATCGCTAATGCTCCGGTACCTTCTTTTCTCAAGTCAAACTAAAAATAATTCTCTGTCCACCCTTATTTTGAAAAAGGTCTACTTGAGGCTAAAAATAAATTCAAATTGATGCGAAGGCAGGGGAGGTGGACGGAGGAGACCCCTGCGGAGCTCTGAAAGAGCCACTCCGTTAGCCCTGTGGGGCTCCGACGTTCCTGACGAAGAGCCTGTGCCGCAGAGCGGAACCAAGCTGTGAGGGAAACACCAGGGACTGGATTACCTTCACCTCACTGCCTATCAGTCCTCCGGTAGGTTATTAATGCCGCCCCATAACGGACCAAATTGATGGGGTTGCATCCCTCGGCGCGCGGTTGATAGAACGTTTTCCCTCCAGCCCGCATCCTCATTCCACCCCACACAACCTTTGGTGCAGGAGAGTTTAATTAAAAGGGCCGCCTGTCAGTCAAACAGAGTACAGGCACACAGAAGCAAGCTCTCTACGACCAACATGCATACAGCAGGCTAAAGTGCACTAGAAACTCACTGACATCACTGAGGACACAACCAGACTCTTTTTTGTAGTGGTCTATGACTGTGACCATGGAGTGCATTATATTAAGGCTAACTATTTAAAACGTATAACAATGAGGTCCACAGCTGGCAGAGTAAAGACACAAGAACAATGTAGTCTACAGCTGGCAGAATACACACAAAATACATACTGTATTACAGGTTGTAGACAAATCAGAAGAGCACAATATCTACAGTATATTCCGTTGAATTCAATCAAACAAAATCTGCAAACATTAACAATGTCTTTGCTAATGTCCCTGATCACTTCATAGCTCACTGTGCTCCAGTTTTATCAACACAAAAATCCTAAATTATGTCCATGTTCCCTCTCTACTTTTTCCTTTATAGAGAAAACATATCTAATGCCTGAGAAATTGGTGCATCATGAGTCATATCACACTAAACACACCACAATCAGTTTGATAATGGTCACATTCTAGCACATAAGGGACAAAATGATACTCGAATAGAATACAAGCAGGAGTCGCAGGAGAAGATCATTTCTAAAGACAAGATTTTGTGCTTGATTGACCCATCAGTGGCTTATGACCTCAGCTATAATATCCCCTCAGTAATATCCAAAGGCTTTCTGTCCAGCCCAATATGATTTATTATGACCTTTCACTTTGGAGAAATTACCAATGGTACCAATGATTGCTCTGTCTAGGATAAGTATTGATTTTCGATTTTGTTGAATCAATATGAATCAAGAAAAAGATCTAAATGCACCAGTGAAAAGAAAACCCACATGACTCTGTGTCCACCAATCGCGCTTTTTGCACCAATGGCGGCTATTTTCTAAATCCTATGAAGTTTAGCATTCACAGCACTCAGCGCCCTCGGCGGAAACAAGCCCTCGGCGCTGACCGTTTTTTCCTGCTGCGCTCAGACTGCTAAAAGTTGAAATCTGTACAATTTTTAGAACAGTGCTGGGCTCATCAATGTCACTTCTCTCTCGACGATCAATCAAAACTTTGTAACCTAGCAACAATAAACACTTGACTGAAGCGCTCTGAAAATTAGGTTGAGGGCGCTGTCAGAGCTAAAAACGCGATTGGTGGACACAGCCCCTAAAAGGGAAATTGAATGAATTCATACAGTATTTCTAGAAGTTTCTTCCTCAAGAAAAATGCAGATGGTGACCTGGAAGGAATTGAGCTTTGTTCTGGCACTGATCTGGAGGAAGTGTTCCAGGTAGCTGGAATCTGGGTAATGTTGGTAAGGTCCAGCTTTGAGCTGGTTTTCATGTGCATGTGCCAGCCCTTTTTTCATTATGACCAGCTTCATCACAGCATCACACAGCCAATCTACCAGAAAGCTGCTGAATTCAATGCCTGCACTTGTCCCCCAGCTAGCCTGTCCAGCCTTGCACACTCTCTCCTCTCATCCATGTGATGAGACACTTAGGATCAAGCGGGATGAAATAGGGCCCTCCAACAGCTCAAGATGAAGCCTTCCTGCCAAGGATCAGCGAAATCAGAGAAGCCCTCTTTACCCCTTCATTACACCACCCACTGTGTTGATGAAAGAGCCCTGATGTGGACTAGTGGCAATTGTGAGCAACAGGGGACGAACGGGGTAGGGGTTGTGTGTTGTTTCAGCCAAATCTGTCGGGCCAAGTGGTTAGAGTCAATGATCACTCTCTCTCTCACCCTGCATGCCCGTGGGTCCGAAGCCCTGGCGAGTAAGGAAGATGGCGTGGTCGTGGTGCTCAGAATGTTCCGGGTTGTCCTTCTGCTGCAATTGGGCCCAGCGGCACACATTCTCCAGGCTGCGTGATGGGTTGCCTCTCTCGATGAGGTTAATGGACTGAGCCAAACAGAGGAAAAAGGAAAAAGGAGGGGGGGGGTGACAATATGTCCAGCCACAGTAGCTGTTTAACATGCACTTACCAAAAGCAGAAGCAAAGAAGCAACAGAATTGGTTCATTTTATGTGACCCATTTCCACCACATGAAAGGGAATACACAGCGCCCGCTTCTTTAGAGCATATATGGGCTATAATGTCACATCAGAATGTTTTCTGATCTCGGGGTTAGCAGTCTTGTATCTTCAAAAGGTATCATTATTGTGCACTGTTAAAATGTTTTGTATTTTACAAACCACTTTAAATCTATATTGCTGAGGTTTCTTATACATTTCATTTTCATAGCAGTCAAGTCCATCAGTAGACCGCTTATTACAGGTGACAGTAAACACCAAGTTCCTGCACATGGTTGACCCAGTAAAGCCTTACCTTTGAGTACCCCAGCATGATCATTCTCACCAGGACCACATTGATGTGAACGCCCAGCGACTCATCATGGTAGATTTCATTCACCTGCAGAGCACATAAGACAAGAAAGGGGGTACTTCAGACACGCTTGCAGCAACAAGCAGAGATAGTCGATATCATACTCCAAAAGGACAACAACAAGAGAAGAAAGAAACGGTAGATAAAAGAGGCCCAAACATGGGATGGACAGTGTAGCCAGTAGCACCACAGACACCCACTCCTTCCTCGACCGTCTTCCGTCTTCCGGCCCTTGGATTTGTCTCAAGACAACTTCACCAACTAACTTCTAACTTTTGAGGACACAAGGGCAGACGGCTGGGGTGCGCTTGCGTCCAGATACCTTCTGTTTCCATTGTATGGGATATGAAGCACCTCAAGTCCCTCTTATTAAATGTACCGTAATATCACACTATTACAGAGGGCAGTGGATTGCACAGGAGTTTGACAGTAATGGAACAGCAGCAGGGAATGCGCCATCAGTCCCTCGGTGCGTTTGCTTTTTCACCTACTACTCTCTCCAAGGCAATACAGTGCACCACAGTACTGCAGTTCACACAGCCGTATTACAGCAAGACTCTGGAGATGTGATTGTGTAGCCAGATGATTCATGTCTCCAGAAATACAATTTTAAACAGGGAAAAAGACTGAACAGATTTATAGATGTGTCTCTCTGGCAGCCATTTTAATAAGATAAGATTACGTAGACATTCTTCGCCCTCTCTTGCTTTCCTCCTCCTAAAAAAAAAACAATTACCAACCGCTGATCATTAAATGGCCAGTGTTGGACGCTACAGAAGGATCACAGCGGAAATGGAGGATCACATTGCCATGTGGAAATGGGAGTTTTAAGGGTCAGGAAACACGATTTAACACCCACGTTCTGTCTGCAGTTCTAGGGCCACCAGGGAGAGGCCGGGACAAAGGAGGTAGAGGGGCAATTTGTTGGACTCCTGGTGGGAGACCTCCTCGCCTTTTAGACCAGACACCTTCTGGAATGAACGGCTAAATGTTGTATCTGTTCCCACTGCTGAGCACAGTAGTGACACAATGTGAGGCAGGAGGCAGCTGAGGCAACGGGTCTACTGCAAGGGGCTGCTGGTGCGACAAGACCAGTGTGTGTGTGTGTGTGTGTGTGTGTGTGTGTGTGTGTGTGTGTGTGTGTGTGTGTGTGTGTGTGTGTGTGTGTGTGTGTGCATGCACGGCCAGCGGCAGGGGCACATGGCCGGAGGCAGGCTCATGAAAAGGCTCCAGTGTTTGTGAGAATCACAGTGGATGCCTTTAAAGACCCCAGCTGTTTTTCTTCCCCACCTAAGAGGCTACAGTGCGTGTGTGTGTGTGTGTGTGTGTGTGTGTGTGTGTGTGTGTGTGTGTGTGTGTGTGTGTGTGTGCATGTTTGTGTGTGTGTGTGTGTGTGTGTGTGTGTGTGTGTGTGTGTGTGTGTGCGTGTTTGTGTGTGTGTAGTCAGTGTGTATGTTTGTACTGTATGGAGCTGGGTGGGTTGGAGGCAGGGAGTGTGTTGTTTGTGTGTGTGTGTGTGTGTGTGTGTGTGTGTGAGAGAGAGAGAGAGAGAGAGAGTGTGTCTGACTACTGGGTGGAGGTAGGTATGTCTACTGAGTACAGTATACGCATATGTATGTGTGTGGGTTTGTAGGTAGGGTGGGGTAATGTTGTGTTTGCCTCCATACATGTATAGTTGAGTGCTCTAGTGTTTGTGAGGGACTGTGTGGGGGTTGTTGAAGTGTGTGTGTGTGTATGTGTGTGTGTGTGTGTGTGTGTGTGTGTGTGTGTGTGTGTGTGTGTGTGTGTGTGTGTATGTGTGTGTGTTTTGCTGGTGAAAGTACAGTCAAAACTGTTCTCAGTTGTGCCATAACCCAACCAGATGTTAATCTCTGGAGCTTTAGACTAGAGAAGGATTACAACAGAGGGAGATTCTCCTATTACAAAGCAATTTAACAGACGCTAACTGATGAGGGGGGCACAAAATTCATCTGTGGGGCCAAAATTGTGTTTGTCTGGAGTACTAAGTGTGCTAGGACCACCACTACAGCTGCCTACAATTAAGAGACCAATGCTTTTTACACCCATCAGCTGTCTAACCGCTTGTGTAACACCACTGTCCTGTATTGCCCTGGTTTAAAATGTGCGAAACCACAGTCTTCATATGTGAGTCATAGCACAACACATCTATCTGTCAGTGGGCTAAAAGCAGTCAGTAACTAATGACACACGCTTGGAGCCTGGGGGAGACGTGGGTGAGTGAGTGGGTGAGTGGATGGGTGGGGGGTGCATGTGGAGCCATCAGATGGTGCAGATGGCACCGGGCTGGGATTCAGTGCTTGGGGGGATGGGGAGGAGTGACCAAGTCCACTGGAATTAAAGACCACATCTGGATGTTATTTGTGTGCAGATATCCACCCTATTGTGGGGGACTAATTTAACAATCTGCAGTGGTATTATTTCTGGGCGCATGTAGGCATCGGGTAAAACGCAGCATGTGTTTTCTCTTTATTACCTATTCCACGCTAATGCTTGTACATGGATTCCCTATGATGTCAAGGTAATCTTTCTGTCTCTATCTCTTTCCCCCTCTCTACCTGCCACCCTCATTCTCTTTTTCCCTTTTCCCTCCCTCCCTCCCTCCCTCTGTCTATTTCCCTCTCCCTCCTTCTCTCTCTCTCAATCTCTCTGGCTTCTGTTTCTAATTGAGGCAAACTGCTGACCTTTTCACCCACGGGGGCTTCTGGTCAGACACAGATGAGTAGACAGTGACCTCCCATATACACAATCTGCCCAAGGGAATCCTCAATAAGGCTCTGGGAAGGACACACAAGAGGCTTTGACAGGTCTGAGGTCAGTGGCTGAGATGGAATCCATCAACACACTTATCAAGGAGAGGAATACGGTAGAGGTCTGCACTCCCACGGGAGTCCCGCGGGACCTGCGGTTCGCGTCGTTAAAGAGAGCGACACAGGACACGTTTTGAAAGCTCCATGCGGGAGCGGACGGGTGAAGCGTTTGCGGGTGCGGCAGAAACAGATGATTCACTGCACTCCCACTGACGGGTATTGTAAATTTAGGCCTACGTGGGTTCAATTCTTTCTTCAATTCTGCTGCTCCGTTGTTATCAAAAGCATGACAGAGGAAGAGGACACCACTAGGCTACTTCAGATGTTAGTGCCTTTCTAAAGAACGGATGCCAGCTAGCATGGCGCTCGCGTTACAGTAGCGCACATTCAGAATCAAGAAACTTAAAAAATCAGACATCTGGCGGTCTTTTTCAGTTATTGTGTGATCAAGTGCACCTTTTGTGAGACGGAAGGCAAAACATCCCCGCATTATCCTCTCTGGGAGCACCGCGGGGCCTCGCCGTTCTGGATGCGGGTGGAGAGTGGACAAAAAATGACACATTATTGCGGGAGCGGGACAGAATGCTGCGGGAGCGGGTGGGCGTGGGACTGACAAATCTGCCCCGTGCAGACCTCTAGAATACAGCCAGTAGAAAAGAAAAAAATAGCATTATACTGATAAATGTATAACAGCTTGCATTGCAAATGATCAGTGCAAACTGGATATGGCAGTTTGTGGTTGGCTATGCCCACAGGATATTGCATACCCTTAGGACTGAAAAATCTGCCCCGTGCAAACCTCTAGAATACAGCCATTATATAAAAGAAAAAAATAGCATTATACTGATAAATGTATAACAGCTTGCATTGCAAATGATTAGTACAAACTGGATATGGCAGTTTGTGGTTGGCTATGCCCACAGGATATTGCATACCCTTATTGTTTACCCTGTTTGTTTTATTTAGCAAAGACCTCATATTAAACTTTGGAAATATTGCTGAGGAGGTGGAAGTTTCTATGTGTCCAAATGTGTCTCTCGAGACGGTGACGGTGTGCAATGCAATTGCTTGCTAACGTTTAAGCGACATCAGCAGAAAAGCAGGGCGAATGTAATCTATCACACAACAGGACCATTTATCTCAAATCCCCCGAGCTAAATGCAACTCAGAGAGAATATAGACCAGGCCGTCTGTAAACACTTCGTCTTCACCACTGATAGAGAGCCACAGTGAGATTGCACAGAAAGTTGTCCTTCCTCAAACATTTCGACCTTCTCAGGTCTTCATCACGGCATCTCCTCTGCTCTCAACAGACACACAGGTGACCCTTGGGCAGGCGAAGTCCGGCAACAAGTAAATACAATTTGCCTAGTTGCATTAACGTCTATCAGACTTCAGACTTTGCACCCTGTCCGTCATGAGAGCACTTATGGTGAGTACTTTTTAATTAGTATGTCCTGCATCTGTGATGTGCCCACTGACTTTCAGGGAGTGAAAGAACAAACGGGCCAGACAGAATCCTAAATAGGCTCCCAGTGCAAGCTGCTGTGACCTCAAACAGAGCTGGTCAGTGATATCAGCAGGGAGGTTCTCTGGAAAGAGCAGCTTCTCGGCAGGAAGCCGAGAAACCGTGCACCCGTGCGATTAATTAAATTGTTCACCGCCATATGACCACAACCTCGTCTGTACTCTCACTATCTCTCTCTCTCTCTCTCTCTCTCTCTCTCTCTCTCTCTCTCTCTCTCGCTCTCCCCCTCTTCTCGCTTGCTCTTAACACTGGGCCTTAAAGAAGACAACTGCTTCTGCATAGATTCTGGCTATGGAATTACGCGTCTCAGTGGACTTACCATGCATTAAAAAAATAAGAAAACAATCGTAGCGGAAAAAAGATAAAAAAAAAAAGATTTGGTTCCCGTTCTGGAAAAAACCCCCAAACAAAACAAAAAAAACTATAAAGCCGGATGGCTGAAACGTTTGCTCTTGCTCTTTATAAAAAAGTTGATCCTTCTGCAAAGACTTTGTCTAGTCACCTTTTTCAGAGTGCGAACCACTCATAGTCTCTTCATCACAGTATTGGTTCTAACGCACCTGGACTAAAAAACTGTCACCTAGGCTGTATTAGCCGCTACCTTTTCTGCTTGTTGTGACACTGACCGGACATTGAGAGGATCATGACAAGCAACTTAGTGAATTAGCCAAAAGGTGTATGGGATTATAATCGTGCTCAGTCCCTTTAAGGCTGGTCAGTGATGCAGAAGCTGTGATGAAATTAGGCTAATGTTGTTACTAAAACACACACAATGGAAATCCATACGGTGCTCCCAGTGTGTTGTTGCTCAATGCTGACATTTACCTTTGCATACAGTGTCCATTCAGCTGTAGATCCAGCAAAGCATTAATAAAGCCATTAACTGCCCCAGAGGATGGCTACCAAACCTAATTCTCCACTGCTTACAGCTTCACGTGGTGCTGCCCTCTGAGGTATAGCGAGTGGGAGGCACGCCTAGTCTCCCAAGTGACAAAGCAGGCCGCTAAGGCTTTGGACCCAGCAGGCAGGCACTGCCAGCTGCCAGTTTGTCATCAAGCCAGGGCTGTGGGCGGCAGCAGCAGCAGTCGGTAAGTCAGTGCACGCCACCGCGGTCGGACACAGCCCCAGCTCTGAAGAGCAGCAGGGACATCTGCTGGAGGGCGTCTCAGCTCCCCAAACGACAAACCTGACGACAGGCCGGGATATGAGGAACGAGTCGGAGCCAGAGGCCAGTGGAGCGAAGTGTGATTTCTCTCCCAACGCTCCTCACAACTTCATTTAACCACCCGGCGCTACACAAAATAATAAACACCATTTTTCAATGAAGTAAGATAAATATAATTGCTATTGATATTATTTCAATATAATTGCTACTCAAAACGTCTTAAAAGTCTTCCAAGTGTACCCGAGGGAGATGATAATGAAAGGTGTATTTTCCATGAGCTTGACGACTTTCTTTTCTTGTTAGTTGACTTATTTATTCATTCCACCTCAACTGTGCCTCTTCATTTTAACAAGGTTTTATTTAAGCCGCCAGCACACTGAATGTATTCCGAATAAATCGTTTTAGACGAGGCACCCACAGCGGGGGGTCACACTTTGTAGTGAACGGCACATTCTCAGAAATGGCGTACACACCTTCACAAGCTGTCAAACCACTCATTGCAGAGGCGGAATACGTCAACTTGATGAAATAAATGAAGCCTTTCTTGCTTTAAGGGATAAATACAGATCCTTAATGAGACGAGCGTGCATCGGTGTTCTTTAGGGCACGGTGATCTGGGGCATTTCTCACTGCATCTCGGCAGCTACTTAGGAACTTCTTTCAGAGAGTATCTGAAGCCAACCTCATTACCACAGTCACAGTGAAGGCAAGGAAGGGCTAACAGAGAACCGCTCCCACCCTCCATGCCTCGCTCAGGCATTTGGGAGCGTGGGGAATATTTACCTAATTCATTTCTAATTGAGGGCAAAACAACCCGGACCGGTGCATAAACTCAAAGGCACTTTTTCATGGCACAGGAGTTACAGTGAATTACAGAGACTGCCAAGCATGCTGCGCTTTGGAAGTCTCGTTTTGTGAGGATATGGGTGTGATTGGGTGTGTGTGTGTGTGTGTGCATGCACGTCTGAATATGTGTGTGTCTCTACATGTGTGTTCCTGTGTACTTGCCCATGTGTGCACATCTGCACACACATTGGTGTGCATGTGAATGTGTGTGTGTGTGTGTGTGTGTGTGTGTGTGTGTGTGTGTGTGTGTGTGTGTACGTGTGTGTGTGTGTGTGTGTGTGTGTGTGTGTGTGTGTGTGTGTGTGTGTGTGTGTGTGTGTGTACACACGTGTACCACTCACTATATTCATGAGAGTGAGCAAATAGTTCATCACATGTTCTTTGCCATGGAAACGCACGACCGAATCGTCCACTCCCAATAGCACCTCGATGTTGTAGTCATCGTCGCCAGCATGTCGCCGTCTCCGGACCGTTTGGTTGACCTGCTTAGCGACGCTGTCCAGCACCCGAGGCACATTCAACTCAGGCTCTAAAGCAGAGAGGAGACATAAACAGAGAAAGAGGGAGAGAGAGAGAGAGAGAGAGAGAGAGAGAGAGAGAGAGAGAGAGAGAGAGAGAGAGAGAGAGAGGGAGGGGAGTGGGAGTGGGGGAGACAGAAGACAGGAGAGGGTCACTTGGGCAGTCTTCTGGAATAAATCACACCATTTGTTTGTCCCTGGCATTCTGGGGCACGCCAATGCCATAAACACCTCTCTTTTTCTCTGTCTATCTCTCTCATTCTCATTCTGTCTTTCTCTCTCTGTCTGTATCTCTCTCATTCTCATTCTGTCTTTCTCTCTCTGTCTGTATCTCTCTCTTAATCTCTGTCCTTGTGAGACGGAATCCCACGCCACTCTTTTCTTTTCACAGACCACA